>NW_027284874.1:0-17850 GCF_046629955.1 Centroberyx affinis | reverse complement strand
TGTGTGTGTGAAGCAATTTATCATTTTAATGAGTTTGCCTGTAAACCAGGCGTGTGTGTGTATGTGTGTGTGTGTGTTACGGAGACGGGGAGAGAGAAGTAGAGGTATTACTTTATTATTTAATTTTTCATGTAGAAAGCAGACAGAAGCAGCAGATCATCAGTATGCAGAAGCAGTCTGGACAGAAGAGCAGCTTCCAGGTTCTGCTGTGTGACATCACAGCTGTGCAGCGACCTGCAGAAACATCAACATCAACTTTATTTCTCATCTCTCAGCAACACACAACACAACACAACACTAGCGCAACGGCAATACAATGGCAACGCAACATCAACGCAACGCAACGCCAAAGCAACACACAACACGAGCGCAACACACAAAGCAACGGCAACGCAAAGGCATATGAAATGTTGAAACATCTCATGTGTTCTTTTATTTATTTGTTTTTTGGTCTTTGTTCTCTTTTTTATGTTCTTAGAGGGTTCTTTACAGCACCATAAAGGTTCTATGTAGAACCATTTCAGCATGTTGCTATAGAGAACCTTTCTAACAGGGTTCTTTACAGCACTGTAAAGGCTCTACTATGGTACAAGCCTAAAGAACCATTTCTGGTACCATTTTATTACCTTTCTATTATTATTTTATTTTCCCAGTGTTCCCAGTGTGAATCCCAGACAGGAACCCCTCCTCTGTGTCCCAGCAGCACTGGTTAGTTAGGAGGCTGTTTGTTTGGCGGTAACGAGCTGATTGTGATGCTAAATGCTTCTCTATTAGCTCTGCAGGCGCTGATGGGATCATTAGCCCGTTCTCTCTGTTTACTGTGGAGTCTCGTTCACCCCAATTAATATTTAACCACCTTTAATTGGATGAGTTGGATTTGAGCGTTTGGGCTCGAAACCCTCCGGAGTGAAGAAGACCGCAGGAGATTCAACGTACCGACCGGCTTCATCCTGCTGATTATCACTTTATTTCATTTCCATATTTACAGCCTCAGCCTTTTAAAGTCTGGACCGCTCTCTGTCTGCCTGTCCCTGTCACCTGAACAGTGGCAGTCACACCGCACCTCATCGCACCTCATCGCACCTCATCGCACCTCATCGCACCACATCGCACCACATCGCACCTCATCGCACCTCATCGCACCTCATCGCACCACATCGCACCTCATCGCACCTCATCGCACCACATCGCACCTCAGCGCACCTCATCGCACCTCAGCGCACCTCATCGCACCGCATCGCACCTCAGCGCACCTCATCGCACCGCATCGCACCTCAGCGCACCTCAGCGCACCTCATCGCACCTCATCGCACCACATCGCACCTCATCGCACCTCATCGCACCACATCGCACCTCAGCGCACCTCATCGCACCTCAGCGCACCTCATTGCACCGCATCGCACCTCAGCGCACCTCATTGCACCGCATCGCACCTCATCGCACCTCAGCGCACCTCATTGCACCACATCGCACCTCAGCGCACCTCATTGCACCGCATCGCACCGCACCTCATTGCACCTCATCGCATCGCACCTCATCGCATCGCACCTCATCGCACCTCATCGCATCGCACCTCATCGCATCGCACCTCATCGCACCTCATCACACCGCACCTCATCGCACCTCATCGCATCGCACCTCATCGCACCTCATCGCACCGCACCTCATCGCACCTCATCGCATCGCACCTCATCGCACCTCATCGCATCGCACCTCATCGCATCGCACCTCATCGCACCTCATCACACCGCACCTCATCGCACCTCATCGCATCGCACCTCATCGCACCTCATCGCACCCGCACCTCATCGCACCTCATCGCATCGCACCTCATCGCACCTCATCGCACCTCATCGCACCACATCGCACCTCAGCGCACCTCATCACATCGCACCTCATCGCACCTCATTGCACCGCACCTCATTGCACCGCATCGCACCGCACCTCATCGCACCGCACCTCATCGCACCTCATCGCATCGCACCTCAGCGCACCTCATCACATCGCACCTCATTGCACCGCATCGCACCGCACCTCATCGCACCGCACCTCATCGCACCTCATCGCATCGCACCTCATCGCATCGCACCTCATCGCACCTCATCGCATCGCACCTCATCGCACCTCATCACACCGCACCTCATCGCACCTCATCGCATCGCACCTCATCGCACCTCATCACACCGCACCTCATCGCACCTCATCGCATCGCACCTCATCGCACCTCATCGCACCGCACCTCATCGCACCTCATCGCATCGCACCTCATCGCACCTCATCGCACCACATCGCACCTCACCTCATCGCACCTCATCGCACCTCATCGCACCGCACCTCATCGCACCTCATCGCATCGCACCTCATCGCACCTCATCGCACCTCATCGCACCTCACCTCATCGCACCTCATCGCATCTCATCGCACCACATCGCACCTCATTGCACCTCATCGCACCTCATCGCACCTCATCGCACCTCATCGCACCACATCGCACCTCATCGGCCCTTATCGCACCACATCGCACCTCATCGCACCACATCGCACCTCATCGCACCTCATTGCACCACACCGCACCTCATCGCACCTCATCGCACCTCATCGCACCTCATCGCACCACACCGCACCTCATCGCACCTCATCGCACCACATCGCAGCTCATCGCACCGCACCTCATCGCACCACACCGCACCTCATCGCACCTCATCGCACCACACCGCACCTCATCGCACCTCATCGCACCACATCGCACCGCACCTCATCGCACCGCACCTCATCACACCACATCGCACCTCATCGCACCGCACCTCATCGCACCACACCGCACCTCATCGCACCACACCGCACCTCATCGCACCTCATCGCACCTCATCGCACCTCATCGCACCGCACCTCATCGCATCGCACCGCATCGCACCGCATCGCATCGCACCGCACCGCACCTCATCGCACCTCATCGCACCTCACCGCATCGCACCGCATCGCACCGCATCGCACCGCATCGCACCGCATCGCACCTCATCGCATCGCACCGCATCGCACCGCATCGCACTTCATCGCATCGCACTTCATCGCATCGCACTTCATCGCATCGCACTTCATCGCATCGCACCGCATCGCACCTCATCGCACCACATCACACCTCATCGCAACGCACCTCATCGCATCGCACCGCACCTCATCGCACCACATCACACCTCATCGCATCGCACCTCATCGCATCTCATTGACACCTCACCGCACCTCATCGCACCTCATCACACCTCATCGCACCACACCTCATTGCACCTCACCGCACCTCATCGCACCTCATTGCACCTCACCGCACCTCATCGCACCTCATCGCACCTCATCACACCTCATCGCACCGCACCTCAACGCACCTCAACGCACCGCACCTCATCACACCTCATCGCACCACACCTCATCGCACCACAACGCACCGCACCTCATCACACCTCATCGCACCTCATCACACCTCATCGCACCTCATCGCACCTCATCGCACCTCATCGCACCTCATCGCACCTCATCGCACCTCATCGCACCGCACCTCATCATACCTCAATGCACCGCACCTCATCACACCTCATCGCACCGCACCTCATCACACCTCATTGCACTGCACCTCATCGCACCTCATCGCACCTCATTGCACCGCACCTCATCGCACCTCATCGCACCTCAATGCACCGCACCTCATCGCACCACATCGCACCTCATTGCACCTCACCTCATCGCACCTCATCACACCTCATCGCACCTCATTGCTCCGCACCTCATCACACCTCATTGCGCCGCACCTCATCACACCTCATTGCTCCGCACCTCATCACACCTCATCACACCTCATTGCGCCGCACCTCATCACACCTCATTGCGCCGCACCTCATCACAACTCATTGCTCCGCACCTCATCACACCTCATCACACCTCATTGCTCCGCACCTCATCACACCTCATCACACCTCATTGCTCCGCACCTCATCACACCTCATCACACCTCATTGCGCCGCACCTCATCGCACCTCATCGCACCTCATTGCTCCGCACCTCATCGCACCTCATCGCACTTCAGTAGGCAGCGCGTCAGTCTCATAATCTGAAGGTCGTGAGTTTGAACCTCACACAGGGCAAGTCTGTTTTGCTTTGAACCAGGTCATAGACCCTTCATTGCAAAACACCTGGACCGAGCAGACTGGTCATCGATCCGAGTCAAACCTCAGTCATCTGGGCCGTCAAGTCTAGGAATTATTTTTAAACCAAAGGCTTTTGCCTGTAGACTCGGACTGGGAAACTTGTGATACTAGTCTCCGGTGTTATGTCGTGTGTATACATTTCGGAAGCTTCGCTCAAGTGAACAAGCTTCAGTTTGATACACGTTTCAGCTCCACCGCTACAGACTGAGAAATGTTGTTTCTGCCCGGGTTCGAACCGGGGATCTTTCGTGTGTGAGATGAGCCTCTACACCACAGAAACCTCACACACTGCTGCTCATTCATTCAGTTTCTCTACCTGCTTAATCTCCTTCAGGATGCGGTCTGGAATCTATCCCAGAATGCACTGAGTGGGAGGCAGGTCTCCAGTGTCTCCGGTCCAGGAGAACAGGAAGAGACCACACGTTTGTTTTAGATGCTACATAACATTATTATTATTTCTATTCTTATTCTTGAGATCTGACCAGAGAACAGCAGCATACACACACACACACACACGCACGCACGCACGCACACACACACACACACACACACACACACACACACACACACACACACACACACACACACACACACACACGCACACAACACACACACACACACACTTCCCCCTCCTCCTCCTGTACCCATCATCCATTGGGGTGCTGGCGGCTTCCCATTGATCAGTGCAAATGGAGACGTGTCGAGTTTCCACGGCAACTGGAGAGAGAGGGAGAGAGAGAGAGAGAGAGAGAGGCAGAGGGAGAGAGAGAGAGAGAGAGAGGGAGAGGCAGAGAGAGAGAGGGAGAGAGGGAGAGAGAGAGAGAGAGAGAGAGAGGCAGAGGGAGAGAGAGAGAGACATAGAGAGAGAGAGAGGTTAAGGATGACTTGGTGGTGTCTGCAGTGAAGTGAGTGAGCTTTAGTTTCTATCTGCTGCAATCTGGATGAGAACTGACACACACACACACACACACACACACACACACTCACACACATACACACACACACACACACACACACACACACACACACACACTATTGTTCCACCCAGTATGGGGACACGGGGATCAGAAATCCATCCTTCTTATTGAACAGAAATGTTGATGTTATTGTTAGCGTTAATGTTAATGTTAGTGTTAATATCAGTGTTAGTGTCAGTTTACAGTGTCTGTCGCCCCCTACAGGCAGACAGCAGGAGGTGATCAGCTGCTGTCGTCAGGCTGCTGTGACCTCTGACCTTTCCACTGCAGGAAGTGAAGTGGAAGATCAGGCTCAGGGTTAGAAATGTTCTGTCTGGGTCGTACAGAGGCCCGGCTGGGACAGAACCGCCTGCTGTCTGTGGTTTGGATTCTACTGAACAGCAGAAGAAGAAGTCAGTAACCTCTGACATCACACAGGATCCAACATGTCCGCCGGAGCTGTGAGAAAACAGGTGTACAGCTCAGTTAATAGAATAGAACAGAACAGAACAGAACAGAACAGAACAGAACAGAACAGAACAGAACAGAACAGAACAGAACAGAACAGAACAGAACAGAACAGAACAGAACAGAACAGAACAGAACAGAACAGAGCTTCATTCCTCAGGACAGATGCTCCGGCAGCAGAATCAGAGTCAGACCGTTATCTCTCCACTTGCTTTGATGTTGTATTTACTGTGATGTTCCTGTACTGTGTGTGTGTGTGTGTGTGTGTGTGTGTGTGTGTGTGTGTGTGTGTGTGTGTGTGTGTGTGTGTGTGTGTGTGTGTGTGTGTGTGTTGTCCAGCAGGGGGCAGAGTTGACCAGGAAGTGAGAGGCGGAGCTGTCAGGTTGATTGATGTTCACTGCAGTGTTCAGCAACAACGTCCTGTACTACTGTAGTACACTGAGTACTACTTTAGTATACTGAGTACTACAGTATACTGAGTACTACTGTAGTATACTGAGTACTACTGTATACTGAGTATTACTGTAGTACACTGAGTACTACTGTAGTATACTGAGTACTACTGTATACTGAGTACTACTATATACTGAGTACTACTGTAGTATACTGAGTACTACTGTAGTATACTGAGTACCACTGTATACTGAGTACTACTGTAGTATACTGAGTACCACTGTATACTGAGTACTACTGTATGCTGAGTACTACTGTAGTATACTGAGTACTACTGTAGTATACTGAGTACTACTACTACTGTACTGCACTGTACTAAGTACTGACTCTGCTGACTGACTGCTGACTCTACTGACTGGCTCTACTGACTCTACTGACTCTACTGACTGACTCTACTGACTCTACTGGCTCTACTGACTCTACTGACTGACTCTACTGACTCTACTGGCTCTACTGACTCTACTGACTGACTCTACTGACTCTACTGGCTCTACTGACTGACTCTACTGACTCTGCTGACTCTGCTGACTCTACTGACTCTACTGACTGACTCTGCTGACTCTACTGACTGACTCTACTGACCCTACTGACTGACTCTACTGACTCTACTGACTGACTCTGCTGACTCTACTGACTGACCCTACTGACTGACTCTACTGGCTCTACTGGCTCTACTGACTGACTCTACTGACTCTACTGGCTCTACTGACTCTACTGACTGACTCTACTGACTCTACTGACTGACTCTACTGGCTGACTCTACTGACTCTACTGGCTCTACTGACTCTACTGACTGACTCTACTGGCTGACTCTACTGACTCTACCGACTGACTCTACTGACTGACTCTACTGACTCTACTGACTGACTCTACTGACTCTACTGACTGACTCTACTGACTGACTCTACTGACTCTATTGACTGACTCTACCGACTGACTCTACTGACTGACTCTACTGACTGACTCTACTGACTCTACTGACTGACTCTACTGACTCTACCGACTGACTCTACCGACTGACTCTACTGACTCTACCGACTCTACTGACTCTACTGACTGACTCTACCGACTGACTCTACTGACTCTACCGACTGACTCTACCGACTCTACTGACTCTACTGACTGACTCTACCGACTGACTCTACTGACTCTACCGACTGACTCTACCAACTGACTCTACTGACTCTACTGACTGACTCTACCGACTGACTCTACTGACTCTACTGACTCTACTGACTGACTCTACCAACTGACTCTACTGACTTTACCGACTGACTCTACCGACTGACTCTACTGACTCTATTGACTGACTCTACCGACTGACTCTACTGACTGACTCTACTGACTCTACTGACTCTATTGACTGACTCTACCGGCTGACTCTACTGACTGACTCTACCGACTGAGTCTACCGACTGACTCTACTGACTCTACTCACTGACTCTACTGACTCTACTGACTGACTCCACCGACTGACTCTACCGACTGTCTCTACTGACTCTACTGACTGACTCTACTGACTGACTCTACTGACTCTACTGAGTGACTCTACTGACTCTACTGACTCTACCGACTGACTCTACTGACTCTACTGACTCTACTGACTGACTCTACTGACTGACTCTACTGACTCTACTGAGTGACTCTACTGACTCTACTGACTCTATTGACTGACTCTACCGACTGACTCTACCGACTGACTCTACTGACTCTACTGACTGACTCTACTGACTGACTCTACTGACTCTACTGACTCTACCGACTGACTCTACCGACTGACTCTACTGACTCTACTGACTCTACTGACTGACTCTACTGACTCTACTGACTCTACCGACTGACTCTACCGACTGACTCTACCGACTGACTCTACTGACTCTACTGACTCTACTGACTGACTCTACTGACTCTACTGACCTACATGGACACAGCACTGGATTCAAAAACAATCCAAATCAATTCACGTGTGAATTATCTGATCAATTCACTCATCAGTGAATCAGTCAGTCAGTAAGCTGCATGCTGATTGGTCCAGAAGAGCAGGGTCAGAGGGGTCAGGGTGTCGGGACCTTTCAGACAAACCAGCGTTTCCTGTCTGCGTCTCTTCAGTCTGTTCTGCAGGTCAGTCGGTGTCAGTAGTGTCAGTAGTTTTGTTGTCTGTCAGCAGCTGCTGGTCTGTGGGGAGAAAACTGATGAGACTGTTTTTACTTGATGACATCATTCAGGTCAGTTCCAGTGTTTTCATTTAAAATCTCAGTTCAGTCAAACCGGTTTAAATGTAATGAAAGCAGAAGCATAGAGGAGGAGACGAGACTGTGTGTGTGTGTGTGTGTGTGTGTGTGTGTGTGTGTGTGTGTGTGTGTGTGTGAGCATTTCCAAGAAGGATTAAATGGACTGAGCTCATTATATATACATATATACTGTATGGTATGATGATATTCAGCAAATCTTATCCATCCTGGTTATCTCCTCTCATTGGCTGCAGGACTGTGAGGTGTCAGCGGAGATGTGAGCGTTCCCAGAATCCCATGCAGGAAATTCATGATGACTGAAAAAATCTGTCTTGTTTTTTTTTTTAATATCTTTCACTCAGTTGCTGTTTGTCATTTAACTGCTTAATCCTTTTTGGCATTTTGCTTACTCAAGCACTTTTGGCGAAGTGCATGTAATGTTTTCATATAGAATCAAGTATTGGCTCCGCCTCCCCTGTTATATTTCCGACATAAATACACACACACACACACACACACACACACACACACACACACACACACACTGACTTGGTGCTGGTTGTCGCCCATCAGGCTGCAGGACAGCGGGCAGTGTCGGGTGCGATAAAGTGACGTATTATTATTATTTATATTTATGTTATTATTATTTATATTTATGTTATTTAGATGATGTTAACATGTATATAGATGTATCTCTTTTTCTTTTCTGTTCTACTTCGTTGCTCAATCAAGTTTTCTTCACTCAGCATCAGTTCAGAGTCTGAGCAGCTGGGATCAGGCTAGTTAAGGCAATAATAATAGTAATAGGCCTAATAATAATAATAATAATAATGATAATAATAATAATAATAATAGTAATAATATGAATCATAATAATAATGATAATAATAATAGTAATAATATGAATAATTAATAATATGATAATAACCCCCCCACCCCCCGACCCCCACCATCCTCATCCTCCTCTTCCTCCTGCTCCATGTGGGCGGGTCCGGGCTTCCAGCGCCAGAGGAACCGAACAAAAGATCAGATGATCGGAGGAGATCCAGCGGACTGATGTGATCTGCTGGATCCGGACTGGAGGTTTCAGGTTGCCAGGTCTGTGTGCGGGAGCAGCGGGACTCTCATGGTCTGGACTTTAACCGGCTGAAACCGAATCCTGTGAGGAGAAACTTGCTGTCAGGACTGCGGGAAACATGGAGTGAGTCTGTTCTGTCTGTTTGTACCGCCGCTGTGCTTTCCTCCCGGCGTCCCGCTGGTTTGTGGACTCGGTCTGTCTCAGTCTGTCTCAGTCTGTCTCACTGCACTGTTTCAGTCTGAAGGTTAATATGAACCCGGACAGGCTGGATGTTCATGTAACTGAGCGCAGCGCCGTCCGTCTCCATCAGGCTGAAAGTCATTCTGCAGACAGCTGAGTCAGCTTTCTGCTGTGAAACAGACTAACTGCGTGCGGGAGACTCTGCTGGGCCAGAGAGGAAACTAGAATAATCATAATAATAATCATCATAATGATATTAATTCTAGGTGTAACTGTCCCTCTTAAACTGCTTTTCTTCTTCTACTCTCCTTTGTGGCACTGCGGCGGTGCGGAGCGGCCGCTCACAGCCGCGTGCTTTATTCCTGCAGGGAGAATAAAACCAGTAGAGTCACAATAAAATCTCTATTCTACTTTTCCCGTCGGAAACAGAGCGGCTGTCCGATTATGGACCAGATCGGTCATCAGTGAGCACGATGCTTAATTACATATTGATCAGCGTTTTCCATGGAGGAGCTGATGTGGGATCAATAACTCGTGTAAAGTAGACAGAATGATACAACACGACTTCTGGTCACGACTTTCAAAATAAAAGCCTTGTTGAACACAAAGTGAGTAGTTTCTGTCACAGATAGCAGGCATCCTGTGTTCTGCTGTAGGTTTGAGTTGAATTTGCTAATAAAGTCACATTTAATCAGGAATATATACAGTAAATACAATCTAATGTTTTACTGTCAATTTTACTTCACTCCATATCTAATTTAGTGAGTAGTTCTATTGTTCTAATATGATTTTTAGTGTTCTGTTTAAATCACTAGCTACTTAATACTCTTTCTTCTTCCGAAAGTGACAGATATTGCAGTTATTTTGACACTGCTCTCCGGTTTAAATGGTCTTTTTTATAGATATCAGATAGCCTATCTATAACTTTTCTGCAGTTTTTTGTCTGTTATTAAATATTTTTTTAAATATTTTATATTATTAGCTTTAAATATGCCTGCTGATGATGTAACCTACTCTGTCAAGAACATCAGGCTCCGTAATACACTGTAATCATTTGGTGTTTTTTGTCATTCTGCACAGCGCATTTCTTATTCTTCTTTTCAAAATTAAGAAACGCTTTTAATATGAAGGCTGATTCGCCCGGTTTCCGGTATTCTTGCTGTGTAACTGTGAGCTTGACGGAGCTGCTGTTGATTCATGCTGCGGGCGGAGCCGGCGGGGTGAGGTGCTGCGGTGCGGGGTGTGTGTGTGTGTGTGTGTGTGTGTGTGTGTGTGTGTGTGTGTGTGTGTGTGTGTGTGTGTGAGTGTGTGTGTGTGTGTGTGTGTGTGTGTGTGTCGGGGGGTGGGGGGTGGGGGGGGCAGTGTTGGTGATTGACAACATCAATATGAACAGAAGAACATCCGGGTCAGTTGGCTGTGAGACAGCAGAACAGACTGAGTGTTAACTTCCAGTATTTATCTGTCAGTGGAATCAAATTTAAATTAAACATCTGCTCGGTTTAATGGGAGCATCCTGGAACCTCAAGGGGCCCTGAAGGTCCCCAGACCCCAGTTTGGGAACCACTGATAGCCTATATAGACATGCTGTGTAACTCTGGAGGAAGGAGACAGTGTGAAGACTGTGTTACTAATGCAGTTTTAACCAGAACTCAGTTTACAGTGTGGACTGGTCTGGTTGATCAGACTGAAGCTTCACAGCAGATCAGATCAGATCTGATCTGAAACCTGAACCTCCAGCCGGTCCTGTCCCTCCTCTGTGAAGATGATCGTGATTTTAAACCAATCACTGCCTCATTTGGCCCAGTGATGTCATTTCCTCCCTCTGTCTGAGCCTCCTAACGAACAGAACTGAAGGTCGATCCTCGTTAAGACACAATCTGTTCATCAGCTCCTGATTGGTTCAAAATATCGTAGACAGAATGGATCAATAACAGAGCTGTTCTCCTCTAGCAGAGGAGAGTCAGCTGTTATTACCCATCATGCCTCAGTCCCAACCTCGCCCTTCTGATGTCTGGTGAATAACTAACAGAGCAAAATCTGGTGCATTTTGGTCTGTTTCGTGTTCCGTAGCCACTTCCTGTTCTGGGTTTTGGGTGAAGAGGTGATAAATACTGATATATTGATATATACTCATGATGTATATACTGATATACACTGATATATACTCATGGTGTAGAGTTGGCACTGATGGGTGAAGGGCAGATCCTGGTTTGGTTTGTCAGGATGAGGAGCAGCAGTGCATGCTGGGAGCTGACTGTATATTTCAGGTCAGGCTCTGGACTGTTCAGCTCACACATAAACCCGGTTCCTCCACCTTTTCATCACAGGCTGACATCAGTCTTGGGAAGATACTGTTCATGAAGTCCATATTGTGAGTTAAACTCACTGTCCCAGTACTCCTGTGTTCCTGTACCACAGTATGTTGTACTGTAGTTTCTGACAGTACCATGTACACAGACCATGTACAAGTACTCTGTGGTGGACTATGGTGCTCTGACCACAGTATTCATAACATGGTTGTTCCATGGTGACAACAATTCTCAGCAGAGTTGTGCTGTTGAGTTTCTGCCCTTCGTTTCAGATGAAAGACAGATTTAGTTTGGTGAGGTTTTCCCAGACCGGCGCCTGTTTCCCCAGATTCTCTGTTAGCAGGGCAGGTCTCCATAGAAACTGATGGCATGCTTTGTCCAGGATCCTTTGAATTACAGCTTTGCAGGGACAAAACCAGCAAACACTGTTGATCTCAGCACAGTTTCACCGCCAACACCTTCGAAACACAAGCATCCATCCAGCAGAGCCTCTAGCCGGCCTGCCATCATGTACAGAAACCTAACCTGATACAGCAGTGAGATACTGAACACTGTGTAATATACAGCTAAATACATTGTGATATACAGCTAAATACAGTGTGATATACAGCTAAATACAGTGTGATATACAGCTAAATACAGTGTGATATACAGCTAAATACAGTGTGATATATAGCTAAATACAGTGTGATATACAGCTAAATACAGCATGATATACAGCTAAATACATTGTGATATACAGCTAAATACAGTGTGATATATAGCTAAATACAGTGTGATATACAGCTAAATACAGGGTGATATACAGCAGCTAAATACAGCGTGATATACAGCTAAATACAGTGTGATATACAGCTAAATACAGCGTGATATACAGCTAAATACAGTGTGATATACAGCTAAATACAGCGTGATATACAGCAGCTAAATACAGCGTGATATACAGCTAAATACAGTGTGATATACAGCTAAATACAGCGTGATATACAGCTAAATACAGTGTGATATACAGCTAAATACAGCGTGATATACAGCAGCTAAATACAGCGTGATATACAGCTAAATACAGCGTGATATACAGCTAAATACAGTGTGATATACAGCTAAATACAGCGTGATATATAGCTAAATACAGCGTGATATACAGCTAAATACAGTGTGATATATAGCTAAATACATTGTGATATACAGCTAAATACATTGTGATATACAGCTAAATACAGTGTGATATACAGCTAAATACAGTGTGATATACAGCTAAATACAGTGTGATATACAGCTAAATACAGGGTGATATACAGCTAAATACAGTGTGATATACAGCTAAATACAGTGTGATATACAGCTAAATACAGTGTGATATACAGCTAAATACAGTGTGATATACAGCTAAATACAGCGTGATATACAGCTAAATACAGCGTGATATACAGCTAAATACAGCGTGATATACAGCTAAATACAGTGTGATATACAGCTAAATACAGTGTGATATACAGCTAAATACAGTGTGATATATAGCTAAATACAGTGTGATATACAGCTAAATACAGCGTGATATACAGCTAAATACAGCGTGATATACAGCTAAATACAGTGTGATATACAGCAGCTAAATACAGTGTGATATACAGCTAAATACAGTGTGATATACAGCTAAATACAGTGTGATATACAGCTAAATACAGTGCGATATACAGCTAAATACAGTGTGATATACAGCTAAATACAGTGTGATATACAGCAGCTAAATACAGTGTGATATACAGCTAAATACAGTGTGATATACAGCTAAATACAGTGTGATATACAGCTAAATACAGTGTGATATACAGCAGCTAAATACAGTGTGATATACAGCTAAATACAGTGTGATATACAGCTAAATACAGTGTGATATACAGCTAAATACAGTGTGATATACAGCTAAATACAATGTGATATACAGCTAAATACAGTGTGATATACAGCAGCTAAATACAGTGTGATATACAGCTAAATACAGTGTGATATACAGCTAAATACAGGGTGATATACAGCTAAATACAGCGTGATATACAGCTAAATACAGTGTGATATACAGCTAAATACAGGGTGATATACAGCTAAATACAGTGTGATATAAAACAGTTAAACTAAGTACAGTGTTATTAATAATTCATACAGAACTTGTACTGGTTTCTGCTCTTTGCCACAAGCTGTTACCCTGTTGGACTCCATGTTGCCTCTGTTGTTTATATGCTGGTTTTAATCAGCCTCAGGTCTAACCTATATTAATCTGTATTAAACTGTATTAATCTGTATTAAACTGTAATATGGCTGAACAGCAGGACCAGGCGGGAGCCTTCAGCCTCCAGGTGAAGGTGGATCCTGGAGGTTTGGACTGATCCGTATCGGTGTAGTTTAACAGCCTGGCAGCTCCGCCTGGACAGATTTATGTCTCTGTTTGTCTGCGAGACGTACGGTCAACTGAACAAAGTCAATGGCATCATGTAGCTGCTTCGTTGTCTGTTGAATTGAACTCTTCCTCAATGTTAGGCGGGCCGAGCGGCTCGGTGAACTCCTGATTCGAGCGTCTCCTCTCCAGACAAAGGCTTCCCAGTAGCGCAGCGGCTAGCTAACGCTCATATGACTCTCCACATCGCTGGAGAGTCTGGCCTGCAGGCAGAGTGAATAACAGGGAGGTTTGTCTGAGGAAATGTGATGGATGAGAAGTGTGGAGGCCGCAGGGTGAAGAACAACAACCAACTTCAGATCTACTGTGTCTGAAACTTATAAAAAAAAGAACAGTAATTTAAAATATCTCAGTGTAATATGAGTTCAGTCAGTGTTTCTGTTAGAGCTTTAAACCGTTCAGCTCGTCCAGCAGAGTCTGAACAACATGAAACCTTCAGAATAGTCATTCAGCTTTTCTTTGCTCCTTCGTTTACTCTCACTCATGTTTCTCTTCTTCTCTCTTCTTCTCTCTTCTTCTCTCCTGCTGTCAGAAGCAGGAAGTGTTAAAGGGAAACTCCCTCTGATCCTCTTCCTGTCAGATCTCATCAGTCTGTGATGTTCAACACATTCAGGAGTTATTTAGTGATGAATCAACTTTCCCTCAACCTGCAGTTAGTTTTCCTACGTTTCCCAGAATGCGCTTTGCCCCTTTACTGAAAACTCAACCTGTCTGCTGCAGTGCATGCTGGTCTCTCTCCTGCTCCTGTGGTGGAGAAACTGGTCTCTCTCCTCTTCTCTGGTGGATCTCTCCCTGTATGATTGTTGAACGTCTCTTGGTGCAAAATGGCGGCTCTAGAAAGAAGCCCTCGCTCTTTGATCCTGAGGGACTGACACCAAAACCTGACGTTTACCGCTGAGGTTTTACATCCTGAAACATTTTCTCATATCAAACTGGAAATATCTGGAGGTGATGTCACCTCGTCTGTGATTGGCCGGTTATCCACCAAGAAGAAAAACACAACTAACTACTGAATGAGTTACAGAGTTTTAGGAGTTTTCCTTTAACACCGGGAGCTTCAGGAGGTTAAGAGGAGGTTCAGTCCACAATGCTAAAGATCCATTTTGGGGGTAAAAAAAAAATCAAATCAAGTCACCAAAAATCATCATCTAATGTTCATTGCTCAATGCCAATAACAAGTCAGTCACATTTGTCAGTTGGTGTAGTTCAGTCTAACAAACAGCTGGTTCACTGGTGAACAGGACCGGTCAGTTTATTGATCTGTGGCTGATCGGACTGTTGCTGTCGATCTGGTCTGGGAGTGCTGTTTGGTGTCTCGTATGTTGATGCTGAGGATCGTCTTGTCTGGAGTTTCCAGGTTTGTGGAGCGAACCTGAGTCCAGGTCGGATGTCCTGCCGGTCAGTCTGCTGTGTTTTGTTGTTCAGAGGAAGAGGGGCGGTGACCTCTGACCTCCCGGCTCTGTGTCTGCAGACAGACTCTTCCTCTGGTGACAGACAGCAGGATGTTGACGGTGTTGCTCTGCAGACTGAACCGGCCCACAGCCGCTCAGCCGCTCTCTTCCTTAAAGAGGCTGAAGCTCTGGATCCTGAACATGTGAACTGTGGCTATCGGCTCCATTTAAATCTGTTTGCTGCAGTTATTTTCTCTCTTAGAGCCGATCAGCACAAAGCTTCACTGCCTCTTTGTTGAAGCCTAAAAAGTTTCAGTGTCAGTCATTTAGCCAGTTGTTTATTGTGTTAGCTAGTGTTAACATACTGCAGCTGAATTATACTGTATTATGAATAAAAATTGTTTCCTATTTAGATCGTGGAAACTTCAGTCTGTGAAGCTGTAAAGCTCCAGGTGATCCGCCATGTTTGCTGTGTAGAAGAGTCACTGCTGAAGTCCCGCCTCTCCACTGATCTGATTGGACAGTAGGGGAAAAAACAATAATAATGTAAGCTGCCTATCCACTGAGATGATTTTTTTTTTTTAATTTGGGGCGTTCAAGGAGCTCTTCCAAAAACACACTAAACACTGAAGACAACTAGAAAGCTGAAACATCTTGTCATCAGGTGGCCAGTCTGGTCAGGAGAACTTCACCCAGTAAAACCAGTCTGCTGCTGGTTCCTGAGCAGCTGGGGGTGAAGAGCCAGAGCTCCACAGCTCCTCGGCTGACAGAAGAGCTTCATCCATCCATCTGCAGCAGCCTGTTTCCTGTCTGAGGTTTCCATCAGCTGGTCCAGCTCCCAGTCCATCAGCTGATTTCCATCCTGAACCCAGCAGACTGCAGACTGAAACCTTCAGTCTGTTTGTATCGAGTCAGTTTGAGCCTCAGAGTGTTTCCTCTGTCCGCTGACTCAGCAGCACTCAGCCTGAAGTCTTCCTGCCGGTCGATCAGATTGATGATCGATATGCAGAAGCAGAAGATTAATTATAAATCGGTGTAACGCTGCTGGAACCGGATGATGCTGCTGAAGCTGTTCCTCCATCAGAGAAGATGTGAAGCTCAGGCAGGACTGACTCCTGCAGCAGCAGTGAAGGACGCTCCGCTGCTCCCTCGCTCAAATAAAGTCCCATTGATTGTTTTCTGTGTTCATTCAAAAGTCAACGCGCTCTGAGGAGCAGGAGAACTGGCAGTGGAGCTCTACTGTGAGGCAGCGGAGCTTCATCTTCATGCAGCGTCAAGGTTTTTATTTGATTCCTAACAATCATCCAAACAACCAAGATGGCGGACTGCGCCTGCTGGCCGTCTCCACGCAGCAGAAGACGTTTTCCAGATGTTTGTTACGTTCTGAAGGGAAAGAAGACGAAATCTTCACTCGGTTGTCTGGTGCTTTAAATCAGTGCTGAGGCAGAAGAGACGCTCCTGAAGCCTCGTAAGCCCAAACACATCTGGGAGGGTTGACCTTTGACCTTCCTCTGCCGTCTTTATGAATGAACAGTACAGAGGAACACTCCAGAAAGGAATCATGGGATACTGCTGCTGTACTGTTCTACTGGTTTTACCACACTCACACACTCACACACACACACACACACACACACACACTCACACACACACACACACACACACACACACACACACTCACACACACACACACACACACACACACACACACAAACACTTAAGACCAGTCAAGCAACAGTCTGTGCTGCCTTCAATTCAATTGACTTAATTTCAGTTCACTTCAGTTCAGTTTTATTTGCAGGACAGTTGGCGTGTTGCTGAAGCTTTAAAATAAAAAGGAGATTCTGAAAGGAAATGATCAGAAACGTCCAGAGATGTTGGTCGCATAGTGAAAGCTGCAGTGTGTTCAGACAGAACAACATGGAGGCTGGACAGTCAGTTTTGTTGCTGTTGTTTTATTTTAGAAACCAAACAGCAAGAAAGACGAGGAGAAAACACTTTAAATAATTTATTAAAAACAAAGCCTGTCTGCTAAAAGCTAAGAAAGACTGAAAATAAAAACATACAGCAATACTAATAAGCTACACAGAAAGCCAAACAAGATCATATAATGATGATAATAAATCTCATAAT
>NW_027284873.1:12500-16861 GCF_046629955.1 Centroberyx affinis | reverse complement strand
GTTAGTTAGTTAGTTAGTTAGTTAGTTAGTTAGTTAGTCATCTGTCCGTTTCTGTTTCAGCTGTTTCTGTTTCTGTTTCTGTCAGATCAGACCAGACTGAACCGGTCTGTTATGAAAACACTCAGGTGAATTTAGCTTATTATATAGAACTAATACTAGACTAATGTCTAATACACACACACACACACAAGGAGAGAGAGAGAGAGAGAGAGAGAGAGAGAGAGAGAGAGAGAGAGAGAGAGAGAGAGAGAGGGACAGAGAGAGAGAGAGAGAGAGAGAGAGAGAGAGAGAGAGAGAGAGAGAGAGAGAGAGAGTTGTTGCAGCAGAACAAAACAGAACACAACAGAGTAAAACTGAATAAAGTCTAAATGAATAGAAACAGAGTCTCTGTCCTACCGATCATCCTGCCGGTGTCTCCGTCTCTCTCTCCGTCTCTTGTCTCTCTCTCTCTCTCTGTCCTTCAGCTTCACGCGGCCCAGCAGGGAGAATCCATAATGTTTACACTCGGCAGGCCCGGTGCATGCTGGGTAATGTAGTCCTGGTCGCGGACTCGGCTCTTTACAGTCCGGCAGTCTTCCCGTCGGCGGCCGTCCGCAGCTCGGTGACGCGTCATCTGACCGGTTCTCCCGGTGTGCGCGGGCCGACCGGCGGCGGCGGCGTCTCGTTAAACATCAGAACCGGTTTCCTCTGCGAGGACGGAACTCAGTGACGTCACACCGGAAGCAGATGACGAGCGATGCCGGAAGTGGAGTTGTTTATGAATTTTAATAAACTTCTCTGCGTTTTTCTGTTTTCGATCCGGACGCGCTGCACCGGAGCGACGGGTCAGAAGGTTTTAATTCACCGGAGGATTCCCCGGTCAGACCGCCGGGGATCAGATGACGGACAGTCCGACCAGCAGCGACCTGCTGCGGGCAGAGGGAGGCGCGAGCTCCGGCTGCAGAGTGAGAGCCACCAACACATTATGTTCATATTTATATTCATATTCATATAGATAATATATTCCTTTATCCAGCTCATGTGGCTGCAGGCAGAGTGATGATATATACTGTAAATATATAACCTATATGTATATTTACATTATTATAATATCCTCATATTCATATAATTATTAATAAAACCTTCATATTTATATTTGTTAATATTTACCTCTATATTCAGCTCATATGGCTGCGGCGGCGCAGTGAGACCCATCAAACAAAATATATATTTATCTTTGTATTCATATGATAGGCTACCTCTATATTCTTATAATACCTTTATATTCATCTCATACCTTCATATACAGATAATATTTACCTTTATTTATATTCAGCTCATGTGGCTGCAGCAGCAGAGTGGGAGAACACAGATACAGTACGGCCTGTATATGCACATTTATATTCGTATCGTACCTTTCTATTTATATATACATTAAAATACAGATAATATTTACCTTTATATCCAGACCGATGGTACACACATATATATGTGTGTATATATATATCTTTATATTATTATGACACTTTTATATTCGTATTTACCTTTGTAGTCATATATACCTTCATATACAGATAATATATACTTTTATATTATTATTATACACCTTTATATTCAGCTCAAATTGATTTTATTGTTGCATTTATGTATTTATGTTCATCTATACTTTCATATTGTGTGTGTGTGTGCGTGTGCGTGTGCGTGTGTGCGTGTGCGTGTGCGTGTGCGTGTGTGTGTGTGTGTGTGTGTGTGTGTGTGTGTGTGTGTGTGTGTGTGTGTGTGTGTGTGAACATGTGCATGATGCATGATCATGTTAAAGCAGCACTTTTCTCTCAGTACAGTTGACAGAATACAGGGAGTTTTAGTTTAGGAAGGAAGTGACATCATGTGTTTGGTCGTCAGGGAAACCAGGTGAGTGACATCTACAGTCCAGTTAGTACTGACAAGCACAGAGACAAGGCACAGACAATAACAGCAGCCAGGAGGTCAGAGGTCAGAGGAGTCTGTCATGGATCAGAGTCCAACAGTCAGACAGTTCTCTCTCTCTCTCTCTGCCTGTCTGTCTCTCTCTCTCTCTCCCTCTCTGTATCTCTCTCTCTCTCTCTGTCTCTCTCTCTCTCTCCCTCTCTGTATCTCTCTCTCTCTGTCTCTCTCTCTCTCTCCCTCTCTGTATCTCTCTCTCTCTGTCTCTCTCTCTCTCTCCCTCTCTGTATCTCTCTCTCTCTGTCTGTTTCTCTCTCTCCCTCTCTGTATCTCTCTCTCTCTGTCTGTTTCTCTCTCTCCCTCTCTGTCTCTCTCTCTCTCTCTCTGTCTCTCTCTCTCTCTCTCTCAATTCAATTCAATTCAATTTGCTTTATTGGCATGAATGTCATAACAACAAAGTTGCCAAAGCGTCTCAGGACAACCAACAAAAGGATCTAACAACAAAGTAAACAGTGGATACATTACTGATACATTACAGTAAAATAAATAAAATAAAATAAGAATTGTACTAGTATTATAATACTACAACTTATGACACTATTGTTAGTACAGTGTTAGAATAATATAATACAACAATAACGGTATTAAAATAGTAATTATAACAATTATAACAATACATAACAAACAGTAGTGATTAAGATAGGTCCAGATGATCACTGTGGTCTCAGTCCCTCAGTCTGTGACAGGCGGTCTCTGTGCAGCTAGACCTGCTGCCTGTCCCTCTCCCAGCAGGATCTGCTGTTGGACACTTTCATTTAGTTTAGTGAAGTTGGGGATTAATAATTCAAATTTCTTAAAGTATTCTGCTCTAATTAGATTATATTAACCCTAACCCTAACCCTCACATTTCAAGAGGAAGTGCATCTCTGTCTCTCTCTCTCTCTCCCTCTCTCTCTCCCTCTCTCGCTCTCTCTCTCTCTCTCTCTCTCTGTCTCACCCCCTCTCTCCCTCTCTCCCTCTCTCTCTCTCTCTCTCTCTCTCTCCCTCTCTCTCTAGTTAAAACTATAATAAAGCCAAAAAACGGCCAAAAGAAGAAAGAAGCAGAAGTGGTTTGATTGAAGAACAGAGTCAGCACTGTGCTGCAGGCGGATCAGATCCTAGACCAGATCTGAGTCCGTCTGTTATTTAAAAACAGAGGAAGTGGATTTGCTAATTGAGCCCCAGCAGGCGGCGGAGGATCTGAGCCGCTAAACCACGTCGACTTCATTAAAATTCAAATTGAAAAAGCATCAAGCGAATGTTTTCTGCATCTCTTCAAATACGACGCGGCGGAAAGATCGACTAAACACGATTCAATTTGCATATTAATGAGCGAGATGACAGATTATAATATTCGGGCCGTTCGCCCCGGGGAGCGCTGTCATTTCCTGTTTCATTTTGTAGGAAAAGCTGAAAGCTTTGGAGAAAACAAACAGCCAAAACAACAATGAACCTGATTTCATCTGCTGGGAGGAGCTCAGTCTGCTGCCAGAGTGTGGGCGGAGCTCTGCAGGGTGGAGGCTCAGTGGGCGGAGCTCTGCTGGGTGGAGGCTCAGTGGGCGGAGCTCTGCAGGGTGGAGGCTCAGTGGGCGGAGCTCTGCCGGGTGGAGGCGGAGCTCTGCAGGGTGGAGGCGGAGCTCTGCAGGGTGGAGGCTCAGTGGGCGGAGCTCTGCAGGGTGGAGGCTCAGTGGGCGGAGCCAGGCTGACAACAGACAGCTGTCAGTGGAAATGAACTGACATGAACAGAGACAACAGACAACATCACAGCAGGCAGTAGTGAGGTGAAAGGTTAAAGGTGAAAGGTTAAAGGTGAAAGGTGAAAGGTTAAAGGTCAAAGGTCAGAGTTCACACAGTCTGCTCCTCCTCCAGGCGGTGAAGCTGGAGTCGGGTGGAGGTCTGACGCTGTCTCAGGCCGCCGAGCTGCACTTCCTTCGCTCGCGGGTCCGAGAGCTGGAGAGAGAGAAGGCTGAGATGGCGGCCGAGAACCAGAGGTTGAGAAACATGCTGGTGAACGGTGAGAGAAACAGCATCAGGTTCCACTGTTTCATCCTTCACCCGACAGTCTGGACCCGCAGCAGGATCCAGACTGGATCCGGTCCCGACAGTCTGGACCCGCTGGGCCACCGTACAGCAGCTGGATCCAGACTGTCTGTCTGTTAAATCAAGTCTCTGCTCTTTCTTTGACTGCATCTGTTTCTCACTCCATTTCCCAGAAATCCCTGGGCTTCTGTCCACCATGTGGCAGACGCTGGGCCAGGCCGACCGTCACCGCTCCGTCTCCACGGCGACGGGCAGCGGCGACGACTACGCCTCGTACCCGCATCATCACCCCGCCGCCGATCAGGACGGAGGCTTCAGCCCCCCCGCCCACGGCCACCGGCTGGCTCACGAGGACCTGAGCCGGGACCTGAGCCGGGACC
>NW_027284873.1:5000-7500 GCF_046629955.1 Centroberyx affinis | reverse complement strand
CAGAACAAAGCAAAGTAACTAGGAGAGAAAACACTGAATCACATTCAGTTTCTGCTTCAGTGAAACAAATTCAGATGGAAACAAAAGAATAAAAGTGACTGAAGCAGCTTCTTCTCCTCCGCTCTCCCCTTTTCTTTTCTTTTTAATCAGCTGAGCAGCAGTGTGTGTGTGTGTGTGTGTGTGTGTGTGTGTGTGTGTGTGTGTGTGTGTGTGTGTGTGTGTGTGTGTGTGTGTGTGTGTGTTTGAGTGTGTTTGTGTGTGTGTGTGTGTGTGTGTGTGGTGAATCAGAGTGCCGGCTGCTGGCTGCTAATCAGCTGATTGCAGCTCAGATCCGGGCTGTGATTGGCTGGAGGTCGATGAGCCGGCCGCTGGCTGTAATCAGCTGGTATTCAGCGGTGAGTCATCTCATCTCACTCTGATTCTCTTTGTTCTGCTGATTCTGAACAGAAAGTCAAGATGAATATTATTATCGCTGCAGGGAGTCCAGTTCAGTCCAGTTCAGTTCAGTCCACTTCACAGAGCAGGTTTAAAAAAACATGTCTGTAACTTGAACCAGGAGGCGGAGCTCAGGTGACTGAGACAGGAAGTAGTTTGACACTGAAATAGGTGTGTGTGTGTGTGTGTGTGTGTGTGTGTGTGTGTGTCTGTGTGTGTGTGTGTGTGTGTGTGTGTGTGTCTGTCTGTGTGTGTGTGTGTGTCTGTCTGTGTGTGTGTGTGTGTGTGTGTGTGTGTGTGTGTGTGTGTCTGTCTGTGTGTGTGTGTGTGTGTGTGTGTGTGTGTGTGTGTGTGTCTGTCTGTGTGTGTGTGTGTGTGTGTGTGTGTCTGTGTGTGTGTGTGTGTGTGTGTGTGTGTGTCTGTGTGTGTGTGTGTGTGTGTGTGTGTGTGTGTGTGTGTTAACCAAACTGTTTAGTTATCTAACTTTAACTTTAACTGTTTCATTAACTCAGATGGAGTTTCTGTGTTTGAACCTGTAACTCTAAAGGCCCAAACGCACTGAAAGCGATATTTGATGCTCCTCTGGCTCACTGCAGCATCAGGTTTGAAATGCCAACACCACAGAACCAGCAGTATTTTGGTAAAAGGTCGCTATTTATATGTAGGCAGGCACAAGTTTGTCTGCTTTACAGATACCCCCCGTTCATTTTCTATACATTTCTATTTGAGCAGCTTTAACGTTACGTTACATAAGGCAGGAGGGAACTGTTGGTGCTGCTGCTGCTTTCCTCAGCTGGTTGGCAGCAGAACACAGTGAAGCCACTGGGGACCAGCCATCTCATTTCATCTGTTATTTTTTCTTCCAGGTGGGTGAAAGTCACATAAAGCAGCTAATCATAACTCTATACTATGTTAATTAATTGCTGTTGTTAGGTTTATGTAGCGAGTAAGTTTTATGACCAGTAGATGTCAGTAAACGTTCATGACAGATGATACGGGGTGGGTCTGTTATGCTAACGTAACTACCAAGGCTCTAAGCTTTTATTTTTCTTATTTTCAGAAGGCTATCTGACATGTGACAACACAGCAGTTCAGATCTATAGCAGTATAGCTGTTGGCAGTGGTAGTTGTTTTCGTTTAGCATTGCACAATTACAATTGTACTGTTCATAAAGTTTTAAGCTAAGCTAACGGTAGCTGTCACCTGTTGCCATAGTAACAGTAAACAGTCAGTAGTTTGCAGTCATATATCACAGGTCGTTTTTGGACTTCAGTGATGAGCTTCTCCTCGTCCTGCTTTGGCTGCTCCTCAAGTCGGCTGGATAATGTTAGTTTTTTTTTTTTTTTTGGTGGCCGTCTAGTTTGATCAAGCTCTGATGTCAGCTCCCCGCTACATATCACTTCTTCTTCTTTGGTTTTACCGGCGGACTACACCACCTACTGTCCCGGAGTACTCTCCAAACAGGTACTGCGGCTGCAGAAAAAAATCCTCATTTGACGCTCCAAAATCGAAACAAGGTCGGAGTCGAGGCGTCAAGGCAGTTTGACGCCTCATGACGCTTTTGGTGGCGTTCGGCCATTTAAAACAAGAGGTGTACTTCAAAACGCGCGCGTCAGACGCTTTCAGTGCGTTTGGGCCTTTACGCTAAAAATACTGCCGTAAATATTTTGGACTTGTGGTTCAGAACACTTGGATTCTGCTGCACACGCCGTTTGGAGTCATTTTATGGTTATTTTTTGCCTTTTTGGAACTCTAAAGAACCAGCTGCTCTTCAGCTGTTGAGGAGGAGGCTGACATGGAGCTGCGCTAGCTAACTAGCTAGCTGTGTGTTGTGTGAGTCATTACCCGATCTGAGTCATTACCCGATCTGAGTCATTACCCGATCTGAGTCACGCATGAGCGCTATCGCTCCCCGATCTAAGTCAGCCGTAGATGTGAGTCGAGCGTAAACGGTTTACACCACAGACCCCCCTTTAAATTTCGGCCATTAGCTCTGTCACTACCACAGATTAATGTGTATCTTCAGTTGGAAAGACAGATGGAATCGTCTCACACTTGAATAGCA
>NW_027284872.1:0-7160 GCF_046629955.1 Centroberyx affinis | reverse complement strand
GGTCGGGAAGCAGGAAGCCTGCTCCCCCTGCTAAAATTTTCTACCTGGCAGGCCTAGTCGGCAACGGCAGCAAACAACCTGTTGGGTGTGTTCCTGTCGCAGCTACCAACAAGCAAGACCACAAGAGTTGTATCTGGTGTCCCGCTTACTGGGACAGATGAACAACCTCACCAGACTGATGGCAAAGAGGGCCGAGGTTGTATATAAAAGCTTTATAGCCTCCACTCCACAGCTTGCCACCCAACCCCTGACAGAGTTTTATCACAAATAGCGGAGTCACTTTGTTTTGACAGAATGGATGGACAGGATGCTTAGATTGGGTTATGCACTCCAGTTTCGTAGCATCCCACCTCGTTCACAGGAATGAGAGAGTCTGTCATGACCTTGCCAGAGGACGTGGACACCCTGTTCAGGGAAGTCCAGGAACTGTTACAGAAAGACGCTATTCCTGTAGTTCTTCAGCAGGACAGGAAAGTGGTCTGTACTCTGGATCTCCGCTCACTCAACGTGTACATCACACAGAGGACATTCCGAATTCTGAATGTGCACAGCAGACTACCATTGGCTATTCCCTAGTCCCCCGTATCTTTTCCACTTGTGTGGATACAGCACTTCAATCGCTGTGCCGTCGGGAATACGGGTCTCTTTATATCTAGATGACCTAATCCTCATGGCCTGGTCCAAAGAATGGGCCATGTCTCACATGATCCAATTGGTGCAGGACCCTAGGACATTAGGCTTTGCGGTCAACTGGAAGAACAGCGTACCTCAACCATGCCAGCAGACACTGTTTTTGGGCCTGCAGCTTGACTCGTCCATCCTGAGAGCTTGTCTGTCAGAACTCAGACAGACAGCTATTGTGGAGTCAGTTCAATGGTGCAGCATGACAGGTTCATGATAGTACTTACTGTAATGCACCTTCTTGGTCTCTTCTCAGCAGCTCACCATTTGGTTCCAATGGTGCTGCACATGAGACGCCTGTAGAGGTGGTTTGCCAGACTGAGTTCAGACCCACGATGGCACAAACAACACCTGGTGACCATACCCCGAATAGCCAGAAGCGACCTGGACTACTGGCTACAAGGCAAGAAAATGCAGGAAATGGTGTGGGGACATTGATCCATTGACTAGCTCAATTGGTCTCTTTACTCCAGCTCCTACTGAAGAGACTGGCGCTTTCTACCATTAAGGTTTATGCGTCAGCGATGAGGGGCTTGGAGAGAGGTCGGTTTTTGGCCACCCTCTCCTGAAACATTAGGAGGGGGCTAGGAGGAAACACCCGGTGATGCATTCCGCTGCCCCCCAGGTGGAGTTGCCCGTGGTCCTCGAGGTCCTCGAGGTCCTTTCAAGCCCACTGGGCAGACCTCTGATAAGTTGTTGTCAGTCAAGGTCACGTTGCTGCTTGCTTTGACTTCGGCTAAGAGGGTGTGTGATTTGTGTGCTCTTTTGGTCCACCCCAGCTGTATGCTGATACTTGGATACCTGAGTGGCGCCACAGACTCAGAGAATCCATCCTTGTGCCTAAGAACATTAGGAGTAAATTTGGGTCTCGGATGATTCAGCTGGATGCATTTTATCCCACTTCTCATGAAGGGGAGAGCATGGAGAGGTTGCATTGCTTATGTCCAGTAAATGCATTGGCATGTTATGTGGAATGTGCAGGTGCACACAACAGTTGTTTGTGTGCTATGCACACAGGGTGGCTGGCAAGCCCCTGTGAAAATAGGGGCTGGCCCATTGGCTCTGCGACGGCATTTCTCAGGCGTATGTGTTGGAGGGAGCCTCCCACAGCCACACGTTCTATAAGGAGTGTGGCTGTGGTTGACACCCTGTCCATTTATCAGATTTTATCTGTTGGATGTGTCTGGGTCTCTCAGGGTCAGTGTTCAGGACAAGGAACTGCAACCCAAGACCTGTGAGTGAGAGACCTGTTGTGCTGAAGTCTTAACATACTGGGGCACTGTTGAGACCATCCCCGAGTCGTCCGGCGCTAGGTGACTCAAGTGCTAACACGTAGGAGTGTAGTGTTGGTCCGCCCCCCCTGGCTGACCAAGGTGTTTACAGTCAATTCAGGCTGGTGATACAGTATGTTGTTAACGTGTTGGTGCAGGGAAGGGATTGAAGTCATCAGACTTAGTCCCCTAAGCCAATAGAGCTCTGAATCTTAAAATTGTTTGGGAAAGTGTCTGAAGAGTAGTCTGTGGCATTATAAGTAGAAGGCCTGAGGCATGTGCTATGGCCAGTTCACGATACAATGACAACTCCATCACATTACTCATTTTCAGTGCGCTGAGGTGACTAGATGAGTGGTTGAGCAAATAAAGCCCCGTTAGAGGGCGAAGCCTGTGTGAAATAGAACAGGGTTGTTTAGTGTATGTCTTGTCCAAAGCAGTGGTTCTCCGAGTGGGGTCCGGGGACCACCAGGTGTCCTTGAGGGGGTTCCAAAAAATCATATCTAGCAATTCAAATATTCTCAGCTTTGGGTCCGAGAGACAAAAGGTTGAGAATCACTAGTCCAGAGCACATTAAGACAAATTCCTAGCAACCTCTTGGTGAAATGGCAGTAAATTATTGAACATTGAAATTCTTTAGGGAATTGTCTGAAGAGTAGTATGTGTCATTAAATAGAAGGCCTACGTGCTATGGCCAGTTCACAATACAATCATTCACAATTCACAATATTACTCACGATCAAGAACATAAGATTTCCCTCGAGAAGTCATTCTTCTACTTTAAGGCTCAAAATCACCCCTCACGATGGGATAGTATGGGTAGATTATATCTTTTCTGAATCCTTACAGTCCTGTGAGTATTCCAGTTTTTGATGTTTGTGTCTGTGATGTTCCTAGATGTCACAGTGCTCAAATAAAGACTATAGTTTAGGCGAAAATTGTGGAAAAATGAATGTCATTGACACTTTGAAGAGCCCATGTGACCTCTTTATTTGTCAGACAGACTCACAAGTGGGCTTGAATGAAAGCTAAGAAGCTACCCTTTAAAATGATATCAAACATATTCTCATAAAACCTGACTAAAGGTCCTGAAAATGAGCCTAAATTAAGATATGTATCAGCGCCTACAACCCAATTTATTGTAGGGGGTGGTTAACTTCATGAGCTGATTACTGTGACAAAGCTACCATTCAGCAATGGTTATCATACCAAAATATCATCTATGGACATGTACCTTTTCAAAATTTTTAACTAGATTTTGCCACCTTGAGTGGTACCGACAAGTGAAATTTTGGGCTTTGGCCCATGGACTAAAGAGAAGGATGCATTAAGGTTGGACTAGGGAAACTAGGCGGGAGGTTTGTTAAAGTGTTGTTCGCTGCTCCCCATGCTGCGTGACTTTGTTGTACTACTTCTGTAACTCAGACCTGCGTTCTTTTCCCCCTGCCCCACCCTTCACTCACTGCCTTGTCACGCTCCTCCTGCCCAACATATCAGATGCTGCACCACCACTGCGTCACAGCTATGTTATGTGTCCATTCAATCAAAATAAGCCAGAACAGGTGCTCTTTTGTTTTTCCACTGCGCACAGGCCTTGGGTTTCCCCTGGACGCACGAGCGGAGCAGCATTTTTGGGGTCGATGCTCGAGTATGGGATTTTTTTTAAAGGGTTGTACGGGGGTTATCGCTCCATTTCTTTTAAAGGGGAAAATCCACCGTAAAACACTTTGACACTGTTGCAGCTATTGGCGATGTGCCTTGCATTTCTGGGCCCATTCTGTTGTTTTGGTGGTGTTTTATTTCCATGGATAAAATGTAGTGCTGCTGCTACAACAGAGTTTGATTGCAGAAAACGTTTCAGCCATGCAGAACAACAGTAAAGTCAGAGATCACTTTTTCCTCGACTGGAAAAACTCTCGCGCTCTCTTACTCTTACTATGATATCGCTGGTGCTCTCTCCACCTACATGTATGACCCACAGCTGAATGCAACAATCTGGGGGGTCTTTGAAAGTAATTCTGGGAAATGTAGGAAATCACTAGCTGAAGTAGGAGTAGATGAGGCAGGTTGAGGGAAAGTGGGTACACCAAGAAAGTGGATTACAACACAAATGGAATCACTGAACATCTCAGATTGATGATATATAACAGTGGAAGAGTATCTGAGGGTGGATTTTTTGGCTGCGACCCCTCTAGTTTTGCAGCAGCATCTCCCCTCGGTGGCACCTGTAACCTCCCGCAGCCTTTTGTGGAATGCCAGAGAGACAGAGGTGGGGGTGGAGACGGGGCAGCGAGGAATAGAGCGTAATAATAACACAATAGGTGGAGAGGGAGGAGGGGGAGGAGGGCGAGAGAGGACAGAGACAGAGCAAATAAAGAAAAAGGAGGCAATGAAAGAAAAGAGAGAGAGAGAGGGAAGAGGGGGGGGGGTGTTGCCTCTGTGCTTAGCCATGGCCTTCAGTGGCTGAGTTCCTGTTGTTTCGGGGTGGGAGTTTCCCCTCCATGCAGGCCGAGGGAAACGACAGAGGATGTCTTTTTCCTGGCTGAACCAAGAATGCCCGGGCCTCTGGGTCTTTCCTCTTTTCGTGTGTATGTGTGTTTGCATGTATATGTGGGTGTGTGTGTGTTTTATATACATTTATGCACACGCAAGAGTGTTTATGCTAATGATATGAACCGCTGTCCCTCTCTCCCCTGGCTCTTGGCCAGTGTTTGGCTGACGCATCAGCATAAACAGGGGACGTTTCTGGAGAGAGGCGCGCTCTGTGAAAAACATTCCTTACAGGGGCACAGGGATGCCTGCCCCCCCCACCCCCCCCTTTCCTCCGTCCCCCCTACACACACACACACCCTCCCACCCCTTATTCATATTGCCAGGACTACACGTCCCAACATGCTCCCCCCAAATCGGGGGCGGGGGCCATAAATCCTGTCAGCCAATGGCTTTGTGTCTGGGGAGCCCGTGGTTGGTGTGTTGCACAGCAGCTGTTGTCAATGGCAACAGAGGTTTTCAGGGAAGCATGAGCTGGACAGCTGGTAGAGGGTCCCTTAGACCTCTGCCGGGAGTCACATGGTCTCCCCCCCGACCAATCCCAGCCCTTGGCCCTCCTCTCTCCCTCCTTCCTTCTCTCTCATTTGCTCCCTCTGCCTCTCTTCTGCTACAACAAGAGGGGGGAGGGGAGATGGAAAGAGAGGAGGGAAGTGGAGAGAGAGAGAGATGGAGGGAGGGGATTGAGGAGGAGGAGGAGGAGGAGGGAGGGGGGGGTGCAGCTGAGGGAGGCGAGGCAAGGGGCCAGCTTACACAGTGAGCGAGCGAGTGAAAGAGCTTGAGAGCGAAAACGGAGAGCGGGAGTCCCTCTCTCTCTCTCTCTGTGTGGTTGTAGTTTGTCAGTGAGATAGGTGAGGATTCCACGCGCGCCCCGTTTGCCCTCCAGCCTCCACCCAGAGCAGCAGGAGAAGGACAGAAGACAGAGGAAAGGACGAAAGAGGAGTGTTTGGCTGGATGTAACAGACTGTCAGACCCAGAGACAGAAGGAGAGAGGAGAGAGGTGTAACGGGAGAGAGGGAGAGAGAGAATCATGCCTCTCCGGAGAGGCGCAGCGGTCGGCGGCCAGCCTGCCTCGCCTGTGTGAGGAGAGGAGGATTGGATTGCTGTCGGGAATACCGAACCAGGAGCGCTGAAAAGGAGCAAAGAGGACAGTGGGGGGGGTCGACCCGGCCGGTGATATTGTGCCATGACTGGGACCAGGAGGAGGGAGGAGGCTCGCTGAAATCATGGACCAGGTGAGGATGGAGAGGAGGAGAGAAGGGAGGGACTGAAGGGGAGGTGAAGGGGACCGGCATGTAGTACACTTCACAGAAGCCAAATTACTGACACAATACACACACAACAGCATCCATCATCCCGCGTTTCCCTCCTGACCGCCCGCCTCCCCCAGGCAAAACCAAACCAAACAGCACAGCATGCGGCTTCTCCTGCGATGTGTTTGCTGATTTCCCCCCGGCAGGCTGGGTTTTGCTAGGGAGTGGAGAGTGGAGAGGGGTGAGGGGGGGTAGGGGGGTGGTTGCCGGCGGGTGTGCCTGCCGTCGAACCGCCACCGGCAAGTCAGCAGAGGCAGGCCTCTGGAGAGATGACACAGCTCGACATCACCGGCTTATCTCTTGATGCTAGAGATCAGATCAGCAGTGAGGAGAGGAGAGGGAGAGAGGGGAGGGAAGGACAGGGACGGGAAGGGAAGGGAAGAAGAAGAGACGCATGAAAAGAGGGGTGTGGCTGCGTTTGCCGGGTCCTCGATGACAATCCGTCTTCGCCAGATCTGTGTCATGTAGCAATTAGCACCCTGTAGCCCGATATCAGCTTGGAGGGAGGGGACGTTTGGGCTTAGTCCGGGCCTTGCTGTGTGGTTCACAGCTGGGACATCATGCAACAGGGTTTTTTCTTAGGAACTACCTCCCGGGCCAGGGCTGCATGTGTGTTTTGCGTGTGTTCGTTCATACAGGCTCAGATGAGTGTGTCTGCTGCATTGTAACAGTGTGTACTCATGTCACCAGCCTCATAGAGGGTCTGTCATCCCCCCGGCTTTGTACCTGGTCTGCTTGTTTACCTTCACTTAATGCGAGCAGGACTGTGTGAGCAGTTACATGTGAGGACACACTGAGATATTTCATGGGTTGCTTGTGTGCATCTGTGTAGCTGATCCCTGCTCAGATTAATTTGCCCACTTCACTTTAAAAAAAATCTTTAGCAGCAGACTGTGTTAGGATTGTTTGCGAGTGTTCAGTGGGTTTTACAGCCTGTGCCGATGCTTGCCAGTATTCTGTGCGGAGGTAGTTATTGGGTGTTAGCCCGGCTGGAGGCTGCCGGCTGCTAGTAGTTGAGGCGGGTGATGAATGGGTAGGAGGAGAGCTGTGAGACGCCGAGCAGCACAAGCCCCGCTCTCCCCCTCCTCATATGTTCCCCCTCCTCAACACTTTGGCAGAGTATCTCCTGGCCATTGATTACCTCATCCCCCGTCCCCTCCCTCCCTCCCTCCTTCTCTTCTTCTGTTGCCTCGCATCCTCTCCTCTCCTGAAGTGGAAGTGGTGTGAGCAGCAGGTTTTTTTTTTTAAGGGGCGGTTGGGGTGGGGGGTGGGGTGGGGGGGTATTCTCTGACACCCCAGCCCAGCCCTTCTCCTCTGGGTGAATTATGCATGTGTGTTCCACGGGGGG
>NW_027284871.1:0-9743 GCF_046629955.1 Centroberyx affinis | reverse complement strand
TTTATAAAGATGATCAAATGTTTTAAATATAAAATATTGATCTGAAAAGTAATTAGTAACTATAGCTGTGAAATAAATGTGAGTAAAAAGTACAATATTTCCCTCTAAAATGTAGTATAAGAGTATAAGAGTATAAGTACAAAGTAGCATAAAATGGAAATACTCAAGTAAAGTACAAGTACCTCAAAATTGTAGTTAAGTACAGTACTTGAGTAAATGTACTTAGTTACTTTCCACCACTGGTAGTAGCTTTGAACTAAACTAAATTTATATCAAAACATCATGAAGAAGATTATTCTGATCCTGAACCAGAACAAAATAATAAAAACTGAATCATATGGGATCTTTATAAACACCTTATTGTACTTATTGTAAGATCCCATAATATTCAGGTTTCATGATTTAGTTTCTGGTTCAGGATCACAATAATCTTCATGATGTTCTGCAGATAAATGTAGTTTAGTCAAAAGTTGAACTGAATGAATGTGGAGACTGAGTCGTCACAATCCTGGCTCCTGATTGGCCGACAGCAGCGGCTCCTCCAATTCAAATGAGGTGAACCTGCTGAGTGGAGGCTTTCCAGTTCAGATGCTGCACACTGGACCCTGATTGGACGGATTTCAAGTGAGGAGAGCCAATCGGGAGCGAGTCCAGCTGTGATGCGTTTCCTGGAGTTCAAACTGACTGGATAAAATGCAATAACTTTAAATTTAACCACTCAAACAAAACCAAATTTTAATTTTTAAATTTATTTTTTAAATTTAATTTTAATCTGTATATAAATAGATGAAAATTTTAATTCTGATAATAGGGGCCCTTTAAAGGAGAGTAGACACAATAAGTTATAAAGCCTTAGTTGACAAAATTACAGCACTTTGACATATTAGATGCTGTATTTTGTGAAATATTATCCATATATTATTTGTATTATTCACCAACATAACCACATAAGTGTTAATGAGAGTGTGACTGTCTATCTGTGTTAACCCTATGATGGAGCCTCTTCCACCCAGTGCATGCTGGGACAGGCTCCGGCCGCTCGTGACCCCGTGACCTGAAGAAAATGAATGAATGACTGGATTCTGTGGGGGAATTTCACTTTCAGCACTATAGAAATGCATCAGTTAAATGCTTGTTTTGAATTTTAGCTTTGAAATACCTCAGCTTTCTAAAATGTCTCTCCATGACTTATGCTTCTATTTTCAAAATCACACAAGGAAATAATAGTTTGACTTGATATTTAGCCCCCGAAAACCCCTTGGCCTTTCTGACATTCAATCAAAATCCAAATTGTTTCCCACTGATGTAAAAATTCCCCTCTTCTGTAAATGTGTTTTGTTGTTTTGCACACTTTAAACCCACGTCCAGCAAAACTATAACATATCACAGAATGAAAAAAACCCATCTCTTTAATAAACACCACACAGGATATATTTTTTCAAAACGGACAGAAAAGAAAACCGCTCGGTCACCGCACTGAAACAGACTGCTCGCTGTTTTTCCCGGTGCACATTTACATACTGTTAATAATTTCACGTCTCTATTAGCCAGGTGTTAAAGGGTCCCCGAGGTCGCATTTTTTTTTTACCAGGAATCAACAACCTGTTATAAACACCAACTACCTTCCCTTTCTTCCTTCCAACCGCAGCCATCTGGCACCGGGCCACCAAAATAGACTCGAAAGCGTTGGGTAACAATTAGCCGTCGCTGCACCCGGAGGACGGCACAACAACCCACCTGATTTCCATACCCTGCATTACGTTAACCGCCCCCCCACCTCCTCCCCCTCCTCCACCCCCACCCCCCCCCCCCCCTCCCTCCGCCCCCGTCACGCCGCTATCAATAGCCAGACACCTGTTTCCTGCCAACGCTATAGCTAGGCCCCTCTATGGCTGCACCTGTATGTGCTTACTTACACAAGAGCCTCGAGAGGAGCGTTTATGTGGATGGGGCCCGCCGCCACCGCCGCCCGCCACCACCCGCCACCTGCCACCCGCCACCCGCCACCGCCACCGCCACCACCGCCGCCGCTGGGTGATATCAGCCTCTGCCGCCGCAATCACAGGAAGGACAGGGAGACACTCGACGAGGAGAGACGCGAGCCAGTGTCGGGGCCTAATTCACTTGAATCAACTCAGGATGTGGGAGTTTCAAAAAGGAGCTCCAACTGGAAATCTTCCGCCCTTAAAAAAAAAAAAGAAAGAAAAAGGCTGTTAATGCTGTGATGTTTACAGGAATAGTAGCTTTAAAGGGGCGATAAGTAAGGTTTTTACTAATGACCATCATATATTGGCGGAGGATTGATAGGGTTTTTTGATTAATACCAATGAGTCAATGATTACTTGGCCAGGTGCTGAGATTTCTGGCTTTCAAAACTCACTTCCCGGCCTGTACTGTGTTCTGGAACAAAAACGCTGATTTGATCCCAGAGCTGGATGGAGCGCCTCCAAAAGCATCAGTTACTGTCTGCTTCAGCCAGTCAGACAGGCAGGCAGTCAGCTAGACAGGCAGGCAGTGAGTGAATCAGTCAGTCAGTCAGTCGGTCGGCCAGCTTGGCAGCCGGTCAACCATTAGCTCTAAATAAAATGGAGAGAGTCAGTCATTGTGGGAGAAACTGTGAGAGGCGAGGATGGAGAGGCAAGACGGTTTCTGCCAGGGAAAGTCAGCTGGTCAGTAAGACAGTTAAACAGTCAGTCAGACAGTCAGTCAGTCAGTCAGTCAGACAGACAGTCAGTCAGACAGACAGACAGTCAGACAGTCAGTCAGACAGACAGATAGACATACAGTCAGTCAGTCAGTCAGACAGTCAGTCAGACAGACAGATAGACATACAGTCAGTCAGTCAGTCAGACAGTCAGTCAGACAGACAGACAGTCAGTCGGACAGACATTCAGTCAGTCAGACAGACAGACAGTCAGTCGGACAGACATACAGACAGTCAGTCAGTCGGACAGACATACAGTCAGTCAGTCAGTCAGACAGACAGACAGTCAGTCGGACAGACATACAGACAGTCAGTCAGTCGGACAGACATACAGTCAGTCGGACAGACATACAGACAGTCAGTCAGTCGGACAGACATACAGTCAGTCAGTCAGTCAGACAGACAGACAGTCAGTCGGACAGACATACAGTCAGTCAGTCAGTCAGTCAGACAGATAGTCAGACAGTCAGACAGACAGTCAGACAGACAGTCAGTCAGTCAGTCAGACAGTCAGTCAGCCGAACGTTCGCTTTGACCAAAACAGACAGCGAGTCGCCGAGGAACAAGCTGCAAGAGTCAAGGATGGAAAGGCAAGTGGTTACTTCCTGCCTCAGCCAGCAGCCAGAAAGTCGGCCAGTCATTCAGTCAGTCAGCCAGTCATTCATTCATTCATTCATTCATTCATTCAGGCAGTCACTGTAAACAAAACAGCCAGTCATCAAGGAACACGCTGCAAGAGTCAATGATGGAAAGGCAAGTAGTTACTGCCTGTTTCAGCCAGTCATTCAGTCAGTCAATCAATCAGTCATTCAGTCAGTCATTCAGTCAGTCAATCAATCAGTCATTCAGTCAGTCATTCAGTCAGTCAATCAATCAGTCAGTCAGTCAGTCAGTCATTCAGTCAGTCAATCAATCAGTCAGTCCTTCAGTCATTCATTCAGTCATTCAGTCAGTCATTCATTCAGTCATTCAGTCAGTCATTCAGTCAGTCAATCAATCAGTCAGTCAGTCAATCAATCAGTCAGTCATTCAGTCAGTCAATCAATCAGTCAGTCCTTCAGTCATTCATTCAGTCATTCAGTCAGTCATTCAGTCAGTCAATCAGTCAGTCATTCAGTCATTCATTCAGTCAGTCATTCAGTCAGTCAATCAATCAGTCAGTCAGTCAATCAATCAGTCAGTCATTCAGTCAGTCATTCAGTCAGTCAGTCATTCAGTCATTCATTCAGTCAGTCATTCAGTCAGTCATTCAGTCAGTCAATCAATCAGTCAGTCATTCAGTCATTCATTCAGTCATTCAGTCAGTCAGTCATTCAGTCAGTCAATAAATCAGTCAGTCATTCAGTCAGTCAGTCAGTAACTCAGTCAGTCAGTCAGTCAGTCAGTAACTCAGTCAGTCAGTCAGTAACTCAGTCAGTCAGTCATTCAATCAGTCAGTCAGTCAGTCAGTCAGTCAGTATCTCAGTCAGTCAGTCAGTAACTCAGTCAGTAACTCAGTCAGTCAGTCAGTAACTCAGTCAGTAACTCAGTCAGTAACTCAGTCAGTCAGTCAGTCAGTCAGTAACTCAGTCAGTCAGTCAGTAACTCAGTCAGTCAGTCAGTCAGTCAGTCAGTCAGTCAGTCAGTAACTCAGTCAGTAAGTCAGTCAGTAAGTCAGTCAGTAATGCAGCAGAGAGCAGAACCAGACAGAACAGAGATCCAGTCATAGAGGGACAAACTGCAGGAGTCAAGCATGGAAGGCCAGGTGATTAATGCCGACACAGTGTTTCCCCGTTCGCGGCCAAAGTGTTATTGATTTGATTTTGGAGGGGCGAGAAAAGGTTATCCTTCCCGGGCCGCGGTGTGAGGTCAGCGGCGTGTGATTGGAGGAGTAATGACCCCCCCCTTCTCCCCCCCACCCCCACCCCCTCGGCGGGAGCCACCGGAGCGCTCAACCAGGAAATGGAGACAGTCTCCGGCCGGGTCGGCGCTCGGTCCTTTTGCACCGCCGGTACGTGTGAAGTGGACGTTCGGCGGGTATCGAGCGTCCCGCTTCACCCCCGCCCTCCCCACCTAACGGCCTGCGTGACCTCTGACCCTGCAGAATGGCAAGAGGAGGCAGTGGAGGAATTAAAGAGTAAAACACACTGTAAACCACACAGACAGAAATAATTAGTGAAATCAGCTGGTTTATAGAAGCTTTCGTAGTAGGAGCAGTGGCAGTGTTGGTTCTAATAGTCGTATTTACAATAAACTGTAATCTTATCTTACAGTTTTTCTCAGTCGCTTTGGTACATTTCTCGAATCATCCTTAACATTTGCAAAACAGTAAGTGCATTTCTCAAAACAAATCGTACAAACAGCTCCACACAATGGATTACCTGCTAAAGCCCGTAACTTGCTCAAAATCCTTAGTCTATCTCTCAAAAGTAAATATTTATGTCAATGAACAAGTCAGTGCCATCAGAATGACAAGTCCTTGTGTCATTGTTTACAAACAAGATAGTCAAAATGCTTAGTCATGTTGTCAATATAACAGTGTACTCTGTAAGTATTTTCTGATGTAAACTATGGCGAAGGTTTTCATGACAACGATTGAAAATGTACAAGGCCGCACTTTTTCTGTATGGCAGATATCAGTTTCAACAGCACAAAGTGACACATTACTGTATGTGGGAGATTGATTGCAAGAGATTGGACAGGATTCACATTTACACTTTAACTGTTTGTACTTTAATTTGTTGACAGATCATGTCACTGAGATACATAAAAGAAAAAGACAAGACTGTTTTACAGCACTGCATAGCACAAAGGAAAAAAATACAAAATTAGAAATGTAAACATAGGAAACACCCTTAGGCAGAACTGTACATGCAGCACTGTGTGGGGAATCACAGTGCAGTCTTTCTATACCTAACGTTCCTGTCTTGTAACACTGTGTTGTGCTCTGTCTGTTCATGAGATGCACCTCTGAGCTATTTTAGAGAACTGGTTGATCATTGGTTGATCTAACGCTTCACACATTCTCCTTCATTAGTGAGAATCAAGTCAAGATTCACCTGAGAGCAATTCATCAATTCAGGACACATTTATAAAAAAAAGTCTAATAGAAATGTATAGAAAATATGCTTGACAGATTATGACAACTGGTTCAACCATTTTGCATGTAATGACTTATGCAATGAACTAATGCCTAGATGTTTTGGGGAGTAAGACTATTCAACAGAGAACCAGTATAATACATTTTGATCAACATGACATAAGCAATTGATAATGTAGGAAACAGCAGACAATTGTACATAATCATTTGCATGAATGTGCGAAAGCATTTGCAATTTGTTCAAAAGAATGAGAAATTGCTTTTATGATGTGCACAAGTGACTAGATGATGTGGAGGTTGAACAAGTACTTTTGAGAATTTCAATTCTGATCTGAGAAATGTACCAAAGTGACTGAGAAAAACTGTAATAGAAATCAGATATCGGGTTCTGGTGACTCGGGACTCGACTCTGACTTGTACTTTGATGACTTGAAAAGGTTTCTAAAGTCTTGACTTGAGATCTTGTGTTAGATTTTAGAGTGTCTTTTAAGCCAAGAGACAACATAAAAACACCAGAAGTGGGGACTCGAGTCACATGACTTGGACTCGAGTCCCAGTTTTAATAGCTTGAGACTTGACTTGATGCATGAAGAGAAGACTTGAGACTTGACTTGACTTGGGTTCTGGTGAGTCGGGACTCGACTCTGACTTGTACTCTGACGACTTGAAAAGGTTTCTAAAGTCTTGACTTGAGATCTTGTGTTTGTGTAAATGACTCAGATTGAAAGTGATGAGATTTGTTCCAGCAGACGACTGAATTTAAATTCTGTTTTCTGAATTTGTATGGAATGATTGAATTTATTGAAGTTGAAACTGATTATAGAAATCAAACTCATGATGCTCTTACCAAGTTTTTATCCTATTAAAACCATATTGCATTGAAAAGTCCTAGATATTTAGTTTTCTTGAAGATATTAAATTGATACTGGACTCTTGATTTGTTCTGACTTGACTTGCTGTTCTACATTTAGACTTGGGACTTGACTTGAGACTTGTGCCTCTAGACTTGAGACTTGAGACTGTCAGTTTTAACACATTGTGATGCACAGCTGAGGTGCAGCAAGGTAAGTCCAGTTCAGTAGAAGCGTTTAAAGTAGAATCCCTGTCTCTCTTCACTCATCTCTCTCTCTCTCTCTCTCTCTCTTCCTCATGCCGACGTGAAGCTGTGAGCTCACTGTGCAATGAAAGCATGAAAATCAAATAACCGCTGAGCATGAAAACATAAATAAATGAGATGCATGTGAAGCCGGGGTAAAACGTGTTCGCTCGTACGTCAGGTACGTGACGAGATCACACTCCCAGAGTCGAGTTAATTTTCATACCCCCCCCCCCCCCCCCCTTCCCGTCCCCCCCCCCTCCACCTCCATCCCTCCCTCCCTCCCTCCCTCCCTCCCTCCGCTCTCTGTCATTTTCAGGGAAAAAAGGTGCCGTAGCCATATGACAGTAATTAACAACTGACAGAAATATCCCCTCCCTTAACGTGAGGTGGGAAAATCACAAAAGCCGGAGTTATTTTCTCATTAATTCACCCGCCTTGCTCTCTTTTTTTTTTTACGCTCCGAGACGTAAAGACCGGAGGTTCGAGCTCGATGAGGTTTGATCTGACGGATAAAAACCTCAGCTGGACCTTCCTGCAGATCGGTTCTGGTTTACAAACGATCAGTCAGTCTACCTGTAGGTTAACATACGGCCCGAATGTGTGGTTTCTCCCCGGATACAGGCAGCAGCTCTGCGTGGAGGGAATTCAACATGCAACAGTGTGTGTGTGTGTGTGTGTGTGTGTGTGTGTGTGTGTGTGTGTGTGTGTGTGTGTGTGTGTGTGTGTGTCTGACCCAGATCTGCTGCAGGAGGTGAGTGGAGGCTTGATGTAATTTGAAGGACAGACAGATGGTTTGATATTCACAGATACCAGTCTGCCTTCTCTCTCTCTCTCTCTCTTTCTGTCTTTCTGTCTCTCTCTCCCTCTCTGTCTTGCTGTCTCTCTCTCTCGCTCTCTCTCCCTCTCTCTGTCTCTCTCTCTCTCTCTGTCTGTCTCTCTCTCTCCCTCTCTCTCTCTCCCTCCCTCTCTGTCTTTCTCTCTCTCTCTTCCCCTCTCTCTCTCTGTCTCTCTGTCTTTCTCTCTCTCTCTCTGTCTTGAGCGATATGGGTTTTTGAAGGGCGCTAATGATATTTTTGAATTAAAAGTTGTTGATATATACACAATATATACACTATTTTGTGCTCGTATTCAATATTTTTTTAAATCTGACTTTAAATTTCACTTTTATACCGGAAAATTCCCCCAAAATTCCAAGTATTCAGTGTTTCCCCCTGAATTTTCTTCTTCTTCTCTTCTGGAAAAGCCTCAGAAACGGTATTTAGAGCATCATGGGACACTAAAACTCTCCACTGAAAGTCAAACCAATTAAATTCTTTTAGGTGTGTTACCAATATCAGCCTGATATATCAGTCTAAAACCCCCTTTCTCTCTCTCTCTCTCTCTCTCTCTCTCTCTCTCTCTCTCTTTCTTTTCTGTCTCTCTCTTCCTCATTCTGTAACTCTCTCTGTTTGAACTTCTCTCTCTCTTTCTCTCTCTCTCTCTCTCCTAGCCAACTCTCTCTTCTCCGCCGGTGAGCGCCAAACAAAGCCTCATCGCAGCCATAACCACACACACACACACACACTCTCTCTCTCTCTCTCTCTCTCTCACACACACACACACACACACCTCCTGGACGCCTCCGGGAAGCCAAAACCAGAGTTTGTCATTCACATGTTTGTTCTTTAATAATAATAATAAAAAATAATAAAAGAACACAAACGCTGCGTACCGGCAGACGGGCGTCGGCCTTCAGCGAAGCTAAAAGCCCCCCCACCCCATCCCCCAACCCCCCCTCCCCCTGCCTCTGATCCGTGTTACATCAATCGGGGGAATAGGTGCCATTACGCCTGCATATTTAAAGCCACCTAAATGTGTGGAGCAGGTGGCGCACAATGCACTCTTGTTGTTATTTGGTTCGCGCAGTCAAGATGGCAGATTTCATAATGCTTTCAAATGGCAGCGAGCGGGGAGAAGCCTCGCAGGACTGCCAAGAACAATTTCGCCAGGAGCCAGGGAGAGGAGCAGAAGGCTGAGGCCCGTACCTTTTTCGGCAGAGAGGGAAGAAGGGAAGAGAGAGAGAGAGAGAGAGAGAGAGAGAGAGAGAGAGAGAGAGAGAGGAAGTGTCAGGATTTAACAACGGGGATTTTTTTTTTTTCACCGACGGGGAAGACGGGAGATGAATCAATCGTTTCTCTCTCTCTCTCTCTCTTCACAAATGCATCGCTAAAAACTGTGGATTAGAATAAATACCAAACGAATAAACGACAACAAGGTGTTTTGTTTGTGTTGAAGAGGTTTCATTCCAACATATAAATAAAACGCATAAAAAGTGTCACTTCTCCCTGCAAGATTACGTCAAACGGTCGTGCTTTTTAAAGTATTGTAAGAAACTACAATAAAGTCACAATGAAAGGGAGGGATCAGTCAGAAGTGTAAACCAATGGGAGATCAGACAGGGAGAGAGAGAGGCCGTTTGATTGGATGGGAGGGGAATGTTTTAAAATCTGTGATGTTTTATTGGTTGGAGTTTTTATTTACGAATCCTGGTACGCGATGATGTCACTATTAAAGATGCACTGTTTACCAGGAAGGAAAAGGAACGGGATTTTGATATGAAAATAGGAGAAAATAAAAAAAAAATAGCAAATTTTTAGGGGATTTATTTTTAAAAAAAAGGTGTATATTATGACAAGGAAAATTAGCTAAAAAGGTGAATTTTTCATTTCATTGTTGTTTAAGTCCTTGGTTGATTTTCTCCAGACTCTGCTCGCTATATACCGTCCTGTGCAAAAGTCTTAGGCATATGTCAAAGAAATCCATAAAGCGAAGATGCTTTCAAAACTAATGAAATGAAAAGTTTCTGAATATCAAAAAATGTA
>NW_027284870.1:0-20000 GCF_046629955.1 Centroberyx affinis | reverse complement strand
TGTGTACCAGGTGAGCATGGCGAACGCCGGTCCGGACACCAACGGCTCTCAGTTCTTCATCACCGCGGCCAAAGCTCCGTGGCTCGACGGGAAACACGTGGTGTTCGGGAAAGTCCTGGACGGCATGGTGAGCAGAGACATGTTTACTGTAAACATGTAAACAAATCAATATGCAGAATCATCATCACATTAATGTTCCTGCCTCGGTCTAATGACTGTAAACCAGTGAGTCCATGTTGGAGCTGATTGGTCTCCTCTGTCTCACAGCAGCAGTGTTGTTAGTTCTAGTGTTTCTCCACATTAAAGGAATAGTTCACCCAAAAATGAAAATTCAGTCATTATCTCCTCACCCCCATGCCGATGGAAAGTCAGGTGAAGTTTCTTAGTCCACAAAACAGTCCTGGAGCATCACAGCAAAACAGCGTTGCAGCATTCTCCTAAACAACCGAAGCTGCTGGGGACTTGTCTTAAAACATTAAAAAAACAACCGAGAAAAAAACATAAAATGGCTCCATACAGCTCGTCCGGCGTAATCCAAGTCTCCGGAAGCCCCGAGATCCCAAGTTGACTTGAAAAGACGTCATTTACACCCTTTTTTTTTTAGCCGAAATCTTCACTGTAGCCGCTGAGCTCAAAGCCGCGTTCAGGTTAGCGTGCACCTCGTCTGAAGTGGAGCACGAGCTGGAAGGAGCGTACATGAGCCGCTAGACGAGATCTACGAGAACTCACGATCTCTCCGTACCTCCGTGTTTACACTGCTACCCAGAAGCTAGCCACACACAACAGAGAGAGCTCTGCTGAAGTGCCTCTGTCGGATCTAACGTTACATTTTCAGTCTTTGATCTGTTACCTAACCCTTGTAGCTTATTTCAACAGCGGCGATATATAAAACAACATATTTTTCTGCTTCTGTTGTCAGACGACTGGGCAACTGTGATCAAGGGTCACAAAATGCTAACTGGCTAACCAAGGCTAACGCTAATGTCTGTACTGTTAGCATTTTGTGACTCTTGATCAATCCATTTTTTTTTTATAGTGGTGCAGTCGTCAGTGGTGCAGTCGATAATGACTGAATTGTCATTTTTGGGTGAACTATTCCTTTAATACTACATTTCCCATCAGCCCCGTTGCTTGCATGAGCCGTTATTTGGGCTTATTGGGTTGCATGCGTGTAGGTACAGTATGTGCATGTATGTGTGTATGCAAATGCATATTCGTATGTGCATGTGTATATGTGTGTGTGTATGTCTATGTGGCTATTATATACAGTATACACACACATGCCTCTGAACTTGTGAGAAGGCAGAAAATATGTTGTGTCCCCCCCCCCCCACACACACACACACACACACACACTGCGTTCTGTAGTATGTATCTGTGTTAATGTTGTGTTGTATGCTACTCCATCCATCGTGTTTGTTTTGTTTTCTTTACTTTTCTCTTCTTGTTTACAATGCTAAAATTGAAACAAAAATTCTAACTATAAAAAAAACAAAACAACAAAACCACAGAATCCAACCAACCATGAATAAATATACAGCAAAAACACACACACACACGCAGACACACACACACTCACACCTGGATTTATTTATGAGCACACCTTTGAATCTTTCATACCCAAACCAGGAGACACATGAACATGAACAGTAACTCAGACAGCTTCTCTTGGCTTTATATTGCATTGACCTATTTCCTATATACCAGATAAACCCACATATACCTAATATCCATATATTTATTGAATAATTATAACTAATATCCCTATTTCCTATACCTAATATACCTATGTAACTACAGGATATGCCCAAATTACCTATTTTCTATTTACTTAATTTAAGTAAATAGAATAGAATATAATTATCTATATTCCTATTTGCTGTGTACCTAATACACCTATATGGCTGAAATACCTCATTCTATACCTAATGTATCTATATAGCTACGTAATATAGCTTTATAGCTACAGTATATACAGTACCTAATATTTCCTATATATATTCCTATAATATACGTATTTCATATTTCCTGTATAGCTAATATACATATTCGCTAACACTTTACAATAAGGGTCACTAAGTTAAGGGTTAGTTAATGCTTAACAAGCATTAACTAACCCTTAGTTAACAGTTAACTAATGTGTCTGGTAATCATTTACTAATGGTGGTTTACTAAGGTATTAATTTATACATGATTTGATAGTTTATAAAGATGACTATTAAATAATGTATAAATTAATACCTTAGTTAACATGAATACATTAGTTAACTGTTAATTAACTGTTTATTAAGCATTAACTAACCCTTAACTTAGTGTACCCTTATTGTAAAGTGTTACCCATATTTACATTGTATACCTGTTCTCTGTATAGTTAACACACCTGTATGCATCATGAGCGTTGCTGTGTGTGACCTGCTGGTTCTGTTCCCGGTCCAGTCGGTGGTTCACACCATCGAGCTGCAGGACACCAACGACAGGAACCTGCCGTACACCGAGTGTGTCGTGGTCAACAGCGGCAGGATCGCCGTGAAGGAGCCGTTCAGCGTGGAGGTGGAGGGCTGGTAGACCGGAGGACCGGGCTCCTGGGGACCGGGCTCCTGAGGACCGGGCTCCTGGGGACCGGGCTCCTGGGGACCGGGCTCCTGAGGACCGGGCTCCGGAGGACCGGGCTCCTGAGGAGGACACACCGGCACCTCACATCATCTGGATCCTGATGCACGGGTCAGAAAGTACTGGCAAATACTTCTGAGTTTGTTTTAATGTACTTGGAGCACCAGATGGGCGGGGTTTCACTGCGTTAGGGCCGGGGCCAGTTGCATAAAGCTCGTTTAAGACTAGTCTAAGCCTCAGACTGGTCTCAAATTCTCAGGTTGGACTAGTCTAATTAAGACTGTCTGTTACTTCAATATTACAACTGACTTATTTTGAGGTAGGAATGTTAGCCACCTTCCCCCTGGCTACTCTTGAGTTAAGAATTTTGTTGTTATGGCAACAAGTCGGCCAACCTGTGAGTGGGAAGTTTAAATACTGAAGCTGTTTCAGACAAGATGCCAAATCTTTGGTTTTTGGGAAGAGTCTGAAGAAGAGAGAGAGTCTTTAGAGACAGAAACAACACATTAGAGATCTACAACCTCTACAAAAGATCTACAAAAGTAGTAGGAACAGGTAAATATAAATGTCTATAGCAAGCTTGACTTAAAGTCACATTTAAGTCTAAGACCAGGTCTATCTTTATGCAACTGGCCTCAGGTCAGGTCATGTCACTGTTCTGTCAATCACAGAAAAGTGAACTAAATTAAACTTGAACCCCACCCACCTGCCACTGGAGCACGCTCAAACAAACCCTGTAAGTATTTGTAAATCCTCTTTGGCCCCGGTCTGAATAATATGAGAAATGAATCACATCTTCACTGTCCTGCAGGAAGCTTGTATCTCCAACAGGAAAAAGTTTTTCAGGGATCGAGACAAACCGCTTGTTTTTCCCAGAGATGACGAGATGATATGAACATCTTGACATCTTACAATCCATCATCACTGGATTGTTTTGGTGCCTCAGTAATTAAACATTTTCTACACATCAAAAACAAAACTAAAGAACATGGAAACAAGCGTTTTGCAGGACACAGATGATAAATTATTATTATTAATATACACTGGTGATTGTTCAGAAGTCCCATTTGAGATTAGCCAAACATACAGTGGAGGAAGATGAATTTGTCTTTCGCTTTACACAAAGTAACGCTGCTCATGTACAGTTTACCAGAGAGGTCAAAGGTCAAAGAGTCACCTGGAGCATTTTTGGGCATTTTTGCCTTGATTTGACAGGTGTCAGGGAAGGAAATCGCACTAAACTTCTAGACTATGGCTTCTATTTTCCAGTCTGGGCTCGTGCATTTCTTTCTTCACATGCCAGCATAGTAGAGAAACACAAACTCTGAAACACAGATTACATGCTGTGGACATGAATAATGTGAAGATTATGTTCCTCCACCATGAATTAGATGAAGTGAGAGTAGCAAGAATTGGACAAACCATTTTCACCTGTTTGTCAGATGAAAAGTTTAGCTAAACGTTTTTAAGTTTAGGCAAGTGAAACAACTTTAGTTAAGGTTAGTTTGAGGTTTTGGTTAAATAAGAAAAGTTTCTCTGAAAATAAAAACTTCCCATCCAGTTTAAAAGACAGTGATTCTCAACCTTTTTCATATCAAGGACCTTAATTTAGTCCACATTAGAGCCACAGACCCCCATTTGATGAGATTTTGTCTCTCTGAACCAAATCTGAGAATATTTTTATTGTTAGATATGATTTTGTCCAGAATCCCATGACTATCTGTATTGTAGGTAGAGAGATAACAGAGAAACTATGATCAGAACAGTCATTCTTCTACATTCTCTAATTGTGTTAACTTCTTGTAAATTAAATAATGCTGAATTTTAAGGGACCCCCTGGAACTCCCGCAAGGACCCCTGGTGGTCCCCGGACCCCACGTTCAGAACCACTGTTTTAAGACACCATGCTCATTTCCTGAACTTTCCTGACAGCAGACTGAATGGACAGAGAGTTTAGAGAGCAAAATCCTAGAAACTGAATCCTCCTGAATCCAGGATCCAGCCCTCCACACGGCTGATCCTCACCCTGCCGCTGGTCCATGAGACTTCTGAACGATCTCTACTGTATGCAGAGCTAATATAATACTGATGTTGTTTATTAAGTTATTACCAGAGCATATCAGCCACACAGACACTAGCTCACTAGCTGCGGTTACATGAGACATTTTTTTTCATTCTGAATGAAATCATTCCGAAGCGCTAAATATAACGATCACATTGAGATGTGTGTTCACATGCTCCACAGTATGGAATCTGAATAAAAGTTTCTGATATGAGCAAAACACAGAATCCAGCACTAACATGGGTTTACGTTTTTAAAAGATGGAGCTGCGTCAGTTATTTCTTTACTGCTGTTCTTTCTGATGAAGCAACAGTTTTATCAAAACATACGACTCCAGAAGTTTCAGAAAAAGACGTTTTTGTTTTGTTTTGCCCTCGCAATGATTGGGTCCGTTTAATTTTCACCGCTGTAAACCGAAACCGGCCAGAGAGGCGGAGTCAGGACTTGATATATAAAACGGGCTGCACCGCCCACATCAAGCCTGAGCGCCCCGGGGTTCATAACAAGCACACCCATTCAAATCCTCCCGGAAAGAAAGGGAAACATTATTGACGTTACTTACGTTAAATGCGCGAGCGTGTGCAGAAAGAGGCGAGATAAAGAAAGTGATCGGAATGAGTGTTTACATGATGAAATATTATCCATCGACCGGATTATGAAAGAGTTAACAGCCTCTCAAACGGAATGAAATTTCATTCGGATCAGCCAGTTTATTCTGATTGAGGCGTTTATATGAGGCATTTTTATTCTGATCGGGCTTCTATTCTGATTAAAAGGCTCCATGTAAACGCAGCTACTGACAGAGTTGGGGAATCTGAATAGATCTGAATAGAAATAGAAATACACAGACTTTATGGTACATAAAAGGCGTGGAGGTGCTAGCTAACAGTCCAGACTGGATATCAGATACAGATTCATAGAGATGTGAAGCTTCATATTATGAATGTGAAGAAATTCACGATTCATAACAAAGGAATGCACAGCTGCTTTTTGGGAAAAAACTGTGATTAACTTCCTGTTGTATGTAACAGTTTGACCTCTGTGGGTCCAGTGTTTATTTAGTTCACTGTGACTCATGCTGAAGCTTTATCATCCCACTGAGCAGCGTCTGAAGCACCGCAGCACACTGAGTAATGAACACGCTGAGTTAAATCTGTTGTCCTTTCACAACAGTGAGTGGACTGAAGCGTTTATTTGCCATAACAGTCGTCGTATTGAATTAAGGCTCGGAGCTCTGGCCCCAAACGTGACAGGAATCATACAAACTTGCACATGCAGAATATTATGTAGCGACTCATTCATCACTTATTGCCAAAACCTACTATTGCCAAATCTCCTACATGCCATTTGCACTATCTAACCATCAAGCAGCACTTTCATGTTTATTTCTACAGCAACATAAAGCCTGTTAACAACATTATGCAAAACTCTTCTAACCTGTGTAGCAAAGTGTCAAATGCCACTCCAGCAATTTAACGCTGTGAATTTCTTCTAAAAATGCTATTTTTTATCATCACATCACTGAAAATGAACGTGTTTGTTTCTTCATCATGTTTTGTTTAATGCAGAGACATTTAATCTTCCTGATGCATTATGCACCATATCAGTTTTAAAACAAGAGCACAAACTGCACAGGATGGAGAAGTTCCCTTTCTCAGCAGCTCTGACACTGTTCTCATGTTTTAAATGTTTCTGTTAGACAGTTTTCTTACCGACTGTCACAGAGTCAGTAAATTCCTCAAAGTGTTTTGCTTTTGTTAAGCTACATTTTGAATAACAGTCTGTTGTCTTTCTTCACTGGTGTCTTTTCACAACATGTGAAGCACTGCTGGCATTCCTCATTAAACCTGATGGGTGCTGTGTGTGTGTGAGCTGCACTGAGGAATGCTAACAATGCTAACAAGTTATTTTCTGGTTAACATCGGTGCCAGTCAAATAATAAAAATAATTTAGTATCCAGTGGTGGAAGAAGTACTGAGATCTTTTACTTCAGTAAAAGTAGCAATACAACAATGTAAAGATACTCCATTACAAGTAAAAGTCCTGCATTCAAAATCTTACTTCAGTAAAAGTACATAAGTATTGGCAGCAAAATGTACTTAGAGTATCAAAGTAAACGTACTCATTATGCAAACTGTCCCCATTTAGAGAGTTATATTTTTCATAAATTACTGGAATATTAATACTGATTTATTGACATACATGTACATGTAAGCAGCATTTTAAAGTTGTCAACATGAAGCTAATCTTAACAATTTAGCTATACTTTTAGTCTAATCTATAACAATGCTATTTTATAGTTATTTTATAAAGATGATCAAATGTTTTAAATATAAAATATTGATCTGAAAAGTAACTAGTAACTATAGCTGTGAAATAAATGTAATGGAGTAAAAAGTATAATATTTCCCTTTAAAATGTAGTGGAGTATAAGTACAAAGTAGCATAAAATGGAAATACTCAAGTAAAGTGCAAGTACCTCAAAATTGTACTTTAGTACAGTACTTGAGTAAATGTACTAAGTTACTTTCCACCACTGTTAGTATCTGATATATTGTGACAAGCGGTGAAGAAAAATATGACTGATATCCTGTTACATGTTGCTTTAAAAGCATGGATCACATCTGATTCTCATGTAGCATTCAGAAACTCTTCTTCTTCTTTCTTTAACAAACATATCAGAAGTCTTGTTTTCTGTATTTGCAATAACAACAGCAGCAGAAAGTGCCAACAAGTGTATTTTCTACAATAAATGCTATTGCAAAAGATCCTGAGACCCAGTTCAGTTGTTTTGGTTTTTCACTTATCTGTCTCTTTAGTGTGTGTGTGTGTGTGTGTGTGTGTGTGTGTGTGTGTGTGTGTGTGTGTGTGTGTGTGTGTGAACTGAATAACATCCTCCAAAGTCAGGTGAATTCATACAGACGCATACAGATTTAAATTGCTGACAGTTTGTGTGTGTTGTTCATGTCAAATTAATTTAAGCTGTCTTTGAATGTCTGATATTCAGTACAGAGTCTGGTGTTATGACGTTCAGTAGTGCAGCGGGTTCAAAACCTTCATCAGGATTAAACTGATTATCAGATGGCGAGATATTGATATATATATATATAAAAAAGAACTGGCAATGTAAGGTTAGCTGAACAGAATAGAATAGAATAAGAAACAAAAGAACATCTTGAAGATAATTCAACAAATAAAGAGAAAGCATCTTTGTTGCCACATTTCCAGGTCAGGGTAGAAACCAGTGCAGAAATCATCTTACACAGTTCACGTGTGATTCATGAAACGTTCGTATCTCGCCAATTACAGTGTAAGAATGATCAGGCATTGATAAAAACAATCTTCATTTAAATATCACGCCCCTAGATATTCAGGGTTCAGAGGCCTCGCCCCCAGAGTTTACCCCATGGAGAGGCGTAATACGTCCCAAGAAGAGAAACTTCTCCGACCTCCAAATAGAAACTCTTAACGCCGCAAAGTCCAACTGAACCAATCGGTTCTGTTTGTCAGCCTGAAAAGTGGCATCAAAGGAAGTCGGAGAAATGCAGCATGGAAAGAAATCACTGCTGCGGTCAACAGCGTTGCCGTTGACAACCGAACTCCAGCTGAGATTTGATTATTTCATTTAGATTTTCATTCAGATCTGCCGTTGCCGAGATTTGATGACTGTCAAAGCTCTTGTTTAAATAGGTGACTGAATAAGCATCTAACCTATCACATTGCAAATCGGTTAGCCTACCCATTGCTTTTAATTGCTTAATTTTAATTGCTTGTAATTATGTCACCAGTAGCCTAACCTAACAAGTAGGCTATCTCAAAATGAAAAATTAATTAATCTTACACCAGAAAACTGTTAACCCCGTTAATTGCAAACAATTTGAAAATACCTGTTTATGTTAGGGATAGGCTGTATGACACATAGTCGATGTAGGCCTTTACAAAATAGAATATTTTGCCATAGGCTACATATTTTTAAGTGATGAATATGTGGCTGCATATGCTTAGATGCCAGTCAGAATATATGGTCTAATAACAATTCTCCGAGTTGAGACTTGACGTGAGATTTGAGCTTTGCGTGGAAATTACCGTTCTCCCAGTTTTCTGTCGTACTTCTGTTTCGTAAATGAGGGCCGAGGTGTGAAACATGTGCATCACTGGGTTTCCACATTATTATATTTGCAGAGCTGATGTGAAAATGCACATTACTACCTGTTCAGTCATACAGTGTCAGGTGTACAGATGGAAGGCCATGTGTACAGAGTGTCACATATGTGCAGGTAGAATATGTACAGAAATGTCCAGAACAAGCAGATCTACATTACAGGAATATGTGCATTTTTAGTTGTTCTCATTATCAGATCATATTTCAGATCAGCAGGGTTGTTTCTGTTCACTCAGTCTCCATCTTCCTCCCTCAGCCTCACTGTGGTGTTTCTGCTCTGCTCTTCCCACAGATCACCTGTCAATCAAACAGTGTGGGCGGAGCTTGGATTTTCAGTTGATGCAGTTTGAGCTTCTCTTCTCTCTGTCTGTTCAGCCATGGTGGCTATCACTGCTCATGCTAACTACCCAGTTCTTCTTCTTCTTCTTCTGTTGATTCCAAACAAACCAGGAAATGTAAAACGCATCACTTCCTGTGCATTCAGAGGATTTTCCCCAGGAAAGAGCGACCAGACACCGGCTGTTTAGAACAGACAGAGGAGAAGCTTTATGAACTGGAGATAGGTTGGATCACTGTTGGGTTAGAGCAGAGCGAGAGAATAGCTATTTTTACTTATTTAGATGAAAATTTTGCTTTAAGCTTATTACTTTAATCTCTTTTATAAAATATATAAGGTGGGAAACCGTATAATGCACACTGTATAATGTTCATTTATTGCTTTTAAGTGCTTTGAAGTGTATTTTTTCAGCAGTATTTATAGCAAATAATATTATTATTAATATACTATTTGCTTTGTGCATTATACAGTTTCCCACCGTCTCTCTGATCCGTTGGGAACCGATTTTTCCACTGCCTTTTTGTGTGGATTGAATCTATTTGATTTTATATTTGTACTTTCTAATGTAGGCAATCGTTTTATACTTTTGACTGTTTTTATGTCTCATAGATGTTTCACTTTCAGTCATGTTTTTAAAGTCCTTTAAGTTGCGTTGTATGAAATAATGCTCTGTAAATAAATTAGATTTGACTCAACCTGACTAAAGGTGAAAGAAGGTTTGAAATAACGTCTGCAACCAACGCCCTAAACTCCTTTTACAGTTAGACTCCCAAGTTTCTCCAGAATAAATCAGGGACCCGTTTTTTATCTTGAAAGGCGTCCCGCTTTTGGGTCCGCGGGCCGGCGGTTGGGAAACGTGGGCGTTAAGCGGTGTAATTATCCCCGGTAAAAGGTGAGAGCTGCAGTGAAAGGCTGAGCGCTGTGCTGTTGACAGCTGATCTCTCAGCGCTGACACAAAACTGCTGCTAATGAGAACTACAGCGGGTGATTTGTTTTCCCCTGTTCTACAACACACACACACACACACACACACACACACACACACACTGCAAACACACACTGCAAACACACACACAGAGAGACACGGACACGTACACACACACTTAGACACACGGATAAACACACTACAAACACATACAGACACACACACGCACAGAGACTCTCTCACACACATACACACACACACACAGACTCTCACACACACACACACACACACACACACACACACACACACACACAGGGGAGGAAAACATCTCCGAACACAAAGGTCAGAGTGAGAGGAGAATTCTCCGGAGGAAGACAGGGAGTCGACAGAAAACAGTGAAATATATCAGCCTCGCCGCTCCAAAAAGTCTGTCCGCTTTCCACAAATTAAGAAAATAATCCTTATTTTTTACTGCTGACGCCCGTTTATTTCCCAGACTGCAGCCCTCTGGACGCTGTGAAGTCTGGGATCGACACCCGAAGGCGGCCGGGACCCCGAGGTGTAAAACTACTGCCGTCATTTAAATCAGTGAACCTTTTTCATATCAAGGACCCCTAATGTAGTCAACATTATAGAGCCACGGACCCCCATTTGATGAGATTTTGTCTCTTGGACCCAAATCTGAGAATATTTTTATTATGATTTTGTCCAGAATTTGACTTCCATGGCTGTCTGTATTGTAGGTAGAGAGAGAAGAGAGAAACTATGATCAAATAACCTTTCTTCTACATTTTCTTTCTACTGATTTAAATCACCATGTAAAACAGACTGTAGTGACAGGCTGTTGTGTTGCTGTGTTTCCCCTGATTTATTCTTCTGGACACTGCTCTTAATTCATGTCTGGCTTTCTTAAAACATTTGGCCAATGTTGATTCCAGTGCTAATATTTTTGGATCGAAACAGCCATTTTTTTTTGCCGTTACATCTTTAAATGTGATCACAAAAAAATCCCCCCAAAGTTCCAAGTGTTCAGTTTTTCCCCCGAAAATGTTCTTCTTGTCAGGCTGGAAAAGCCTTCGAAACATTTAGAGCATCATGGGACACTAAAACTCTCCACTGAGACTCGGGATGATGATGATGATGATGATGATGATGATGATTCATGCAGACTGTGTGGAATCTGATCAAAGTGTCTCATTAGAATCAGTTCAGGTTAAAGGAATATTTCATCCAAAAATGAAAATTCTGTCATCATCTCCTCACCCTCATGCCAAATGAAACACAGGTGAAATGTGTTAGTCCATATAACACACAGGGAGGCTGCAGCACAACTTGGTAGCAGCCTTCTCCAAAACAACTGAAGTCAATGGGGACCTGTTCTTTAGAGCTCCAAAACAAAAACAGCCAAACAATCACACTGTGAATAGAAAGACCTATACACCATTATTTGTTGTCAAATCAATCAGCTGTAGTTCAGATTTGCACTAAATGATGGTGTAAATATACTGTAGGTCTTTGTGGAACTCTGAAGAACTGGTCCCCACTGACTTCAGTTGTTTTGGAGAAGGCTGCTATGGAGTTGTGCTGCAGCCTCCCTGTGTGTTATATGGACAAACTTCACCTGTGTTTCAACTGGCATGAGGGGGAGGAGATGATGACAGAAGTTTCATTTTTGGGGTGAACTATTCCTTTAAGGCCTCCCTTTAGACAATCAGTGTATATTGATCAGTTCTACAGTAAATATGTAATCAATCACACTGCATAATATCAGAGGTGGACGACGCACAATAAAAGGACAATATCGGCTCCAGATATCAGTGTATAATCCTTCTCTTCTTCACTATTGGCCATTTGTAATTTGACAATCTACGACTTGAAGCTTTTTCTCCGAGTCGCCCTGCACAACGGCTTCAGCTAAAACGCCTAAAATGCAAAATGAGAGACATCAGATTTCTCACAAAGAGTCGGAAATTAGATTTTCTGATCCGGCTCTTTGAAACAAATCAGGTGAGTCTATTTTTCCACGGGACGGACGGACGGACGGACGGACGGACCTTAAACGCCCCGCAGCAAGGAGCGGTGAAATCCCTCTCTGTTTGTCAGGCTTATAACAAGACTGTCTGAACCCGACTAACCACCGGAGAGAAGGAGATAGAGGGAGAGAGAGAGAGAGAGAGAGAGAAAGGGAGACAGAGAGAGAGAGAGAGAGAGAGAGAGGGAGATTTAGGAGGACAGAAGCCGAGAAAAAAGACAAGAGAGAGAAAGAGATAGAGAGACAGAGAGGGAAAGAGACAGAGGGGGGAGAGAGAGGAGAGAGAGAGAGAGAGAAAGCGGTGGTAGGTTTTAAAATGGTCCGGAGGGAGGTGTGTCGAGAAGGAGAGGAGGAGGAGGAGGAAGAGAAGAGGAGGAGGAGAGGAGAGGGAAGAGGGGAGGCTCCCAGAGCGACTGCTAGTTGTTATATTGGGGATCTGTTAGCAGATCAATGGAAAAAGAGAGAGAGAAAGAGAAAGAGAGAGGGAGGGAGGCTGTGTGGAAGGATGACAGGCCTCATTACCACCAAACCTCAGACAGTGATGTGTGTGTGTGTGTGTGTGTGTATGTGTGTGTGTGTCCTAATATCATGTATGTGTGTACGCAATGTGTGTGTGTGTGTGTGTGTGTGTGTGTGTGTGTGTGTGTGTTTGTGTGTGTATGCACATTCTTACATATAAAGAAGTGTATTCCCATGCCAGGAGTTAACTATTTTCATGCATATCTCTTTCTCTCTTGGTATGTATAACTCTGTCTGCGTGTGTGTGTGTGTGTGTGTGTGTGTGTGTGTGTGTGTGTGTGTGTGTGTGCTCGCTCCCTCCGGGCCTCTATAAGAGAAGCAGAGGATGATGGGACAGAGTTGTTTAAAGGTCAGCAGCAAACACATCATCAGACAGAGAGCAGCTTCAACTGGCCTGAGAACTAACACCAGCTAACCTGGATACAACTAACACACCACAACTACCATACAACCAGAATATAACTATTACAACTAACATATACCACTATTAACTACCATATAACTACCATATAAGCAGATTCTAACTATAGCAACTACCTCATACCACAAAGACCATTTAACTACCATATAACCCGAATTTAATGATTACAATTACCATATAATTACCATACAGATGAAATATAACTGCTAGCTAACCTGTACATAACTACCAGATAACCAGAATGTCTTCAGACTCACACTGTCTTAGTTGCACACAGTAGGCTACACGTCCTGGTTACTCGTCCTTGGTGGCCTCAACTCAATATGCTTGAGCCAAAAACTCCTTCAGCCAATCAGAGTGTTTCTGTCATCACTGAGCAAATTGGCATTTTCACCAGTGAGTCGTTAACTGAGAAATAAAGTGAAGATAAAATGATCTGGTTTGAACTGCAATGCTGAAGTGACAGTGAGCTGCAATGTTAGATAGCTAGATAGATAGCTAGCTAACTAATTGAGGCTGTCTCACATAGCTCAAAAATACCAAGACAAAGTAGCAGTAGGCTAGCTTTGTTGTCCAATGGTCGTTAGCTAAGTGTTAGCTAGCTACCTAGCATTAGGTAATCTGGGAATTCAAAGACAAGTAGCAAGCTAGTTGTAGCTATAACACACTATTTAGCTAATGTGCTATAGCAGCTAAGCTAACTGAGTCCTGGTTGAGTTGTAGTAGCTTGCTGGGGAAAATGCTAATACACTAAAGTAATAATTACAGAAACACACAGCTGACGCAGTTTTTGGCTGCAGTGCATCTCATAATGTTGAGTTGAGGCCACCAGACTTGGCAAAATTGGGATTTGCATGTTTTTGTTATTTTAGGGCGTAGAAAAGACTTTGTACCGATGGAGAACTATGAAATAAGAACATATGAACCAACTGTTGAAGCAGCTGATCCTCCAGCAGGGAGCAGACTGTCTCAGCAGGTTTTCACCTGTTCAGATGCAGTTTGGATTCACTAAAGTCTGAGTTCAGCCTCATGAGGAACTGAAGACATTTATTCACTGTAGCTGTGAAGCTGCAACTAGCTAGCTAGCTACCGGAGCTTGTTCCCTTTGCAGGAGATGGAACATCCCAGCTAGCTAAAAGCCGGGTGGGTAGTGTAGTTCAGTAACTCATTTTGTCGTTCATGTAAATAATACTGAATGGATTTTTGTGACATTAAGCCAAAACGAGATGTGTTGATGCTTACTAGAATAGTTCAAAATCAAAGCCATCTGTGTTTTAGATTGCTGATATGAAGTAGGCTAATAACCTCCATACACTGACAGAGGGGAAATGACATCAACTCCGGCTCCCTATAACAATCAAACCATCTACCAACCCCCATTAACTACTGTATAACCAGAACTGAACTAAGTTACCACGACTCAACTCCCACACCACCAGGACCAGATAACTGATTAGAGAATGTTTTTGGCCAAGGTCCTTCACCCCAAACTGCTCAGTGTGCTCCAGCAGCAGACTGTGGTCATACTGGGCGGCTCCCAGTATAAAGTGGTTGTGGTTGTGAATGTGAAGCAGGATGGTGCTGGGAAAGAGCTGGTGGTCATCTCCTCCTCTCCTCTCCTCTTCTCTTTCATCTCTCCTCTCCTCCATCCTCTCCTCTCAACACATTAATGACACTCACATCATGTGTAGATCAGCTTCTCCTCGCCTTCCCCACATCGGCCATATTGACCCGACGGTAACGACGAGGAGTCTCGCCTTTCCTCTACAGCGACAATTATCACCTCCTCCTCCTCCTCCTCCTCCTCCTCCTCTCTGCTCCTCTCCGACTGCAATTAGGGACTGGAATAATCATATTGACAGGACTGACAGGCCAGGGCAGGAGAGGGAGAACATGAATAGTCACATATGTCAAAGGAAGGAGGAGGAGGAGGAGGAGGAGGAGGAGGAGGAGGGGAGTCAGATATATCAGTGTGTCTTATTGTAGGTTTGATATTATGACAATGACACACAGTCAATTCAAATTCAGAATCATTGTAGCCGCCAAGTCCAATAAATGCCCAGGAATTAGTCTGGTGACATTTGTGCAGAGACGTATTGACAGCTAACACAGTAGGCTAGTACAGTACACACACACACATGGTACACACTAACACAGTAGTACAGTACACACACACACATGGTACACACTAACACAGCAGTACAGTACACACACACACATGGCACACACTAACACAGCAGTACAGTACACACACACACACGGCACACACTTACACAGCAGTACAGTACACACACACACATGGCACACACTAACACAGCAGTACAGTACACACACACACATGACACACACTAACACAGTAGTACAGTACATACTGACACACTCTTGATACATTTTGTGCCATTTTGCTTCCATTACTGAATTAAACTAGCTGCTTACTTTATTAAGAAACATGGTGTATACATATAGTTATTATTATTATTGTTATTAGTAGTAATAGTAGTAGCAGTAGGACTTGTATTTGTATTATTATTTTGTAGTAATAATAGTTGAAGTGGTAGAAGTAGATGTAGTAGCACTAATAGTAGTAGTAATAGTATAAATAGTAGTAGTAGCAGGAGTACTGGTAGTAGAAGTAGTAGTTTTAGTTGTTAACAAAGTAGTAACTGTAGTAGTAGAAGTAGTACAGTGGTAGTAGTGAGAGTAGAAGTAGTTTTGTTGATAAAGTAGTAGCAGTAGTAGTCGAAGTAGTTGTAGCAGTATTAGTACTAGCAGCTGAAACAGTAGGAGCTGTAGTAGTAGTAGTAATATAAGTAGCGGTAGTACTAATAGTACTAACAGTAGTACTTGGAGGGGTAGTAAGTACTTGACACAGCAGAGAAAACACACAGCACCAGCTACAGTATCTGAGTCTGAGTTATTTTTTCCTCCTTCCTGTGTGTTTGCTTGATGCTTATTGGATTTGTAGATAAATACCATAAACAAACCTGAATCACAGTTCACTGCTGATTGTTTTGCTGTTTTGTTTTTTCTCCCAATATCCATAATGCAAATTTGTCACTTAGTTGGAGTGTCCCTTTAACAGGTATTGATTCAAAAACATAATGTCAGAGTGGAGTGGAGGAGTGGGATGCTGCGGCCTTAACTGTATGAATATACATCTGTGCATCGCTGCATATAAATGAAAAATAAAACCCAGTTTTCCTATTGTGTCTCTCCCATCTGAATTCCTGCATTAAAACCTATTCAACAATTTCTGTGCTAAATATATGCATCTCACCATTAAACTCTAATGTCCTATTTCCTTTTCTCTTTCTACTGTATAAATGCACTCCTGCATTAAAATCAGGAAAAAAATTCTACCATTTCTTTCTTAACTACATGCATGTTGTATTAAAACACATTTCCCTGTTGTTTCTGTCTTAGCTACATGCATTTCAGCGATAAAAGCTCATTTTCCTTCAGTCTTTCTCCTCCTACAACTTTTACCATTTCTTTAACTTCATGCATTCATTCTTGTAATAAAACCTAATTTTCCTGCTGGTTTTTTTGTATTTCACCATTAAATAGCTAATTCTCCAGCTGTCATTGTCCCATCTATAAGCATTCCTTCATTAAAAGCTGATTGCCAATATTCCTTATTTAATTATATTCATTCTTGCATTAAAAGGCAAAACTTTTTATTTTTTCGTAACTATATGCATTTCACCATTAAAAGCTTAATTCTCTAACAGTCTTTTTCTCATCTATATGCATTCCTACCATAAGAGCTTATTTTTCTACCATTCCTGTATGCATTCTTGCATTAAACCCAAATTTCCCTGCTGTTTCTCTCTCAGCTGTATGTGTTTCACCATTAAAAGCTAATTGTCCAGCTATTTTTCTCCTATCTATATTCATTCCTGCATTAAAAGCTCGTTTTTTCCCTACCATTTCTTTCTCAACTACATGCATTAAAAGCCATTTTCCCTGTTGTTTCTTTCTTAACGATATGCATTTCACCGCTGAAAGCTAATTTTCCGACAGCCTCGCTCCCATCTATATGCATTGCTGCATTGAAACCTAATTTTTCGAGTTTCTCTGCGCTGCTCTCCTCTCCGGCTCCATCAGGCGGGAGGAGCCGGCCGGGGAAATCGTTAGCTCTCCTTCTCTTTAAATTGGGGAGGTGGACGGCAGGTGAACATCGCATTGATCGCCCTCTCAAGGCCTCTTTCTCCCCCCCCTCCCCCTCCCCTCCCCCCCTCCCTCCATCCTTCTCTCCCATCCCTCCATCCCTCACCACCAATTGTCTGGCCTTTACTCCCTCCCTCCTCCCTCCTCCCCCCTCCTCCCTCCCTCACATCACCACCAATTGTCGGCCATTTTTTCCCCTCTATCTCTTTCTTGTTCTTTTCTTCGGATGGGTAGAATAGCGGAGGTCACAAATTTACAAGAGAGAGGGGAGGTTGTTGCTGTCTATCTGTCTAACTGACCCCCCTCCTCCCCCTCCCGCCCCCCCGTGGCGTAACAACCACCATCATGGGGCAGAAAACAGAGATGCGGGGGTGAATGGGGGGGGGGTGTGTAAGGGGCAGCAGGGGGTTATGGGACGGCGAGGGCGGGTGGGTGGGTGGGATCGGAGTAAACATAGTGATGATTTCCCCTGAGTTTCGTTCCTCTGGACCGACGAGGAGAGAGAGAGCGAGAGGAGAGAGGGAGAGAGAGAGCAGCTGCTGTCCTGTCACCGCCGGCAACCGTAACCGCGGTGACACCTCCTCCTCCTCCTCCTCCTCCGCCTCCTCCTTCTCACAGCCAGAGAGAAAAGAGAGAGGGATGCTGCGAGAAAATCGAAATGCTGACACACACACACACAGATATACATGCTACTGACACACACACACACACACACCCTCAGCAGGCCCCCTGGACACCTCTCATCGTCCAATTAGGGCCCTAACTGAGGAGCAGAGAGAAAGGATGGGAGAGGAGAGGAGACAGAGGGAGGAGAGGAGAGGAGAGGAGAGGAGAGGAGAGGAGAAGAGACAGAGAGAGGAGAGGAGAGGAGAGGAGAGGAGAAAAGTAAGGATTCCAGTCTAAGAGATTACGATTGTTTTCTTTATTGCAACAGACTTGCCAGGCCACCCACACACACACACAGACACACACACAGACACACACACACACACACACACACACACACACACACACACACACACTACTAGCAGCAGTAGTAGTAGCACTAGCAATAGTACCATTAGTAGTAGTGGCAATAGTAATAGTACTAGTAGTAGTAGTAGTAGTAGTATTAGTAGTAGTAATAGTACTAGTAGTAGTAGTAGTAGTAGTAGTAGTAGTAATAGTACTAGCAATAGTAGTTCATCCATTTTCTGCACTTACTTCTCTTTGCTCTACTCTCTTTTTTCTTTTCTGTCTTTTCTCTTTCCTTCTCATCTGTCCTTTTTCTACTCTTTCTCTCTCCTCTCCTCCTCCTCTCTCTCTCCTCTCCCTCTGAAACTAATTACCAGTGAAGGCAGGAGCAGAGGGAGGAGAGAGGGAGACATGAAGAACGAGAGGAGGGCCGAGAAACCGGAGGAGGAAGGGAGAGGAAGGGAAAAAAGCAAAGAGAAAGAGACAGAGAGAGGACAGGAAGAGGAGAGAGAGAGGGGGAAAAGGACTACTAAATGGATGCTACTAAAAGTATCTGTAGTAGAAAAAGATCCATATTAGCTGGATTGAGAGCAGGTTAACCCTGTGAGCCGCACACAGCTAGAAGCCTCAGGATGGAAGATACAAGTTTCTGTCTGCACTGAACTCGTCTGGAAAATACAATGTGTGTGTGTTCCTGACAGCACTGTTGTCTTCAAGAGATAGAACTAGATTCAACCTTTAAAACTGTTCACTATCAAACCATATCACTCCTTTAAAACTGTTGACTATCAAACTATATCACTCCTCAAACTGTTCACTATCAAACCGTATCACTCCTTTAAAACTGTTCATTATCAAACCATATCACTCCTTTAAAACTGTTGACTATCAAACTATATCACTCCTCAAACTGTTCACTATCAAACTGTATCACTCCTTTAAAACTGTTCATTATCAAACCATATCACTCCTCAAACTGTTCACTATCAAACTGTATCACTCCTCAAACTGTTCACTATCAAACTGTATCACTCCTTTAAAACTGTTCACTATCAAACTATATCACTCCTCAAACTGTTCACTATCAAACTATATAATCACTACTTTAAAACTGTTCACTATCAAACTACATCACTCCTTTAAAACTGTTCACTATCAAACTACATCACTCCTTTAAAACTGTTCACTATCAAACTACACCACTCATCTAAAACTGTACACAACCAAACTACACCACTCCTTTGAAACTGTTTACTATCAAACTACATCATCACTCATTAAACTGTTCACAACCAAACTGCATCACTCCTTAAAACTGTTCACTATCAAACTACATCACTCCTTTAGAACTGCACACTACCAAACTACATCACTCCTTAAAACTGTTCACTATCAAACTACATCACTCCTTTAGAACTGCACACTACCAAACTACATCACTCCTTAAAACTGTTCACTATCAAACTACATCACTCCTTTAGAACTGCACACTACCAAACTACATCACTCCTTAAAACTGTTCAATATCAAACTATATCACTCCTTTAAAACTGTACACAAACTACGTATATATCACTCCTTTAAAACTGTTCATTATCAAACTATATCACTCCTTTAAAATTGTTCACTATCAAACTACATCACTCCTTTAAAACTGTACACTATCAAACTACACCACTAGTCTAAAACTGTTCACTATCAAACTACATCACTCCTTAAAACTGTTCACTATCAAACTACACCACTAGTCTAAAACTGTTCACTATCAAACTACATCACTCCTTAAAACTGTCCACTATCAAACTACA
>NW_027284869.1:0-132402 GCF_046629955.1 Centroberyx affinis | reverse complement strand
TTTACTGTACTATGATACCTATTACATACTAACCCATGACATACTGCATCATGATGTACTATAATGTATTATACTGTTACATTATACTACGCTATGACCATGTACTATACGATCACATACTTCACTATAATATACTATACTGTTCAATATTATACTATAACATACTACATTACATCACACTATTAGTCCACAACATTTTGTTAAACTGTGGGATTTTTATCTAAAGCACCTTACAGAACCAGGAGAGGAGACACCTTTAGTATGGGAATAGAACCCACAACCTGCCAGAGGTTGTGTGTGTGTGTATGTGTGTGTGTGTGTGTGTGTGTGTGTGTGTGTGTGTGTGTGTGTGTGTCCAATGCAACTCTTCTACATTTGTAACTGTAGCTACATCAACAAAGACCCATGGAGCAACAATTAAATACATTTATATAACCTGTTAATTAATTAATTTTATGAATGTTAACACTTAAGATTTCCTCAAAAAACAAATGATACAAATTAATATTAAAAAAAAAAACACAAAACAAAATGAAACATCACAGCATCTTGAGAAATAATACATTTGTATAAGATACATGTTCATTAATTTTCACACTTTAACAAAGGAACTTCAACATAACAATATGTAATAAAGTCACACTGAAATGAAAAATGATTTTTCACCTTTTTAGCTCATTTTTTTTAGTTCATTTTTCTTTTCAGCTCACCCAATACACCTATTTTACAATTTAAAAAATTAATTGTTTTGCTGAATTTTTATATCAAACTCTCATTACTTTCACTTCCTGGAAAATACAAAATCTTTAGTGGTGACTAACAAAAAAAAAGTTTTCAAAAAGTTACATAAAAATCAGTCAAAAAGTATCTCGAATCTCATTAAAATAGTTTGGACCACAAAGAACTAACATTTGGTTTAACAAATAATGCATGTGTGTGTGTGTGCCAGAGTAAACCCAGCTGTAATTTAAAGTCCAGGGACTCGATCCTCATACATGGATAACAGAGTTAGCTGGATGAACCGGCTAGCGTCACGTTGGCCTGGATGAATAAAACAACGTACGATGAATGAGGCTCAGTTTGGTGTTGTGACCTGAACACTTGAGCTTCCAAATAAACCAAATAAAAACCTCACACAACGCTCCAGTTACCGCCACTTATTAACAAACTCAGACCTAAGAATGATAAGCAAAGCACTGTCAATTACACTGGAATCTGTAATTCCATCACTTGTACATACAGACCAAACTGGCTTCATTACAGGGAGCCGTTCCTCAGAAAATACACAGATTATTCAACTTAATAAACCTCTACAAAAACACCATCCATTCCTTATAGCATCTGTAGATGGTGAAAAGGCGTTCAGCAGGGCAGACTGGTCCTTTCTCTTCAATGCTCTTCACCGTGTTGGAATCGGTTCAAACTTCATTAACTGGATAAAAATACTCTACAACTCACAACTGTTTCTATAGTGATGAACATGACACGCATCCAAACCATTTCACTTACTAGAGGTACGAGACAAGGATATCTGTTACTGCCACTGTTATTTGTGCCTTTTGTTTCCCCCTGGCTGTCTCTATCAGACACAGTAACAGCATATCAGGCATCAACATCAAAGCAAACAATCATAAAATCAGTTTGTATGCTGATGACATTTTATTGTATCTGGCTACTCCATCAATCATCAATCATTATCAGTAAAGCACAAAACTAATAGAAAAGAGTGTGCCACATTTTAGTCATAGTGGACTCCATCAATTGGTCAAAAACTGAGATTCTGCCTGGTGAGGTTTGGGACTTTATACCTTTTAAAATCTCAGTCTATTAAATATGAAGGAATCCATATTTCATTAAATTTAAACTAATTATCAAAACCACCATGTTCCTAATAAACATAAAAACTTTTATTTTCCAGACATGAAAACTAGAAGGAATAACCAGCTTAGATAATTTATTCAATGAGGGCATGCTCATGACCTTTGACCTCAATCAAGAAAAATACAACATACTGGATCACTGCTACTTCAAGAAAAAAAAACTTACATCAACAATCTACACAGTAACAACTCCCCTTCTTTATCAAAAACTTTGTTCACTCAAACCTAACCTTCTTTTCTCCAGAAAATATCAATTCCAATAAAAAAATGAATGGACATCAGACCTTGGCATGCAACAATCCAGCATCAACTAGCAAAGTATATGCAATAATTATTTTTCCATGACCTGCATTCCAAAACTTATTAAATACAGAATAAGATCCTATGTAGAACCCACATCACCACCCACAAACCTAACCATATGGGCTTCACAGATGGCAGTGATTCAACAGTTAAGGTGCAATGATGCAATATGGGCTACAGATGAATAAATTGCATAATTTGCATAATTGCGTAAATTGCGAAATGTAATTTATTGGCATTTCTTGCCATGATTGCTCTGATTTTAGAGGCTTTGGCAGTGTTGCATTTCATAGTTAAGACTTTTTTGTTCCACATATCCTTCAGTTTTCTTAACTCTTACATCATGTTTGATAAATCCATCCACCACATGCATTTGAAGAAAACAACTGGATGAAGATTAGCAAGACAATTTGAATCGGCAAACATGACATTAGCTTGGATAAATTAAACGACATATGAAGAATGGGATCCTGGGAACTCATTTATAAAACACTGCGTGTGCACAATACCAGCCTGAAAAGTGTGTACCACTCTTCACACAGATTTTCAGATTTATAAAAACAAACTTGCTGTGAGAATGTGCGTTCAGCTACGGAAACTTCGACCCATGTGTGCGCACATTTTGCAGACAGTGGAAAACTTTGATGGCAAAGTAGTGAAATAAAGAAAAAATGCCCTTTACACTGCAGTTCATTTCCAGGCCGACTCCACATCAACTTAGAAAGCCCTCTAATATGCTGCGTAATTTGTTGCCTATCGTTTGTCCAAAAATAATCTATATTTCATTATAGGCTCATATTGTGTGAATTAGTCTCAAGTTCATTACAGTCTTTCAGCAGCGCCTCAATTGGTCCAAAATAATTGCATTGGAGATGCTGGTGCCGGGCACACAGCCGTCCTCCAGCCTCCTCATCACCACCAGCCACACCCACTGTCTGATCCTCCTCCCTCCTGCAGACAGTGGAGGCGCTCTGCAGCAGTTCAGATGCACCGGTGTGTCTTCAAAGAAGATGAGCGAGAGAAGTTTTTCTTACACCGATCACACCAGTATGGTTTCTCCCCAGTGTGGATACGCTGGTGTACGTTGTATGTACTGAACTGACTGAAACTTTTCCCGCATTGGTCACAGCGGTATGGTTTCTCCCCAGTGTGAATACGCTGGTGTCCCGTATATGTTGTTGAACGACTGAAACTCTTCCCACATTGGTCACAGTGGTATGGTTTCTCTCCAGTGTGAATACGCTGGTGTTGCCTGTATGAACTTAAATCTCTGAAACTGTTTCCACATTGGTCACACCTGTATGGTTTCTCTCCGGTGTGAATGAGTTGGTGTCTTCTTAGGTGAGCTGATTGACTGAAAGATTTCCCACACTGCTGACAGGAGTAAGGTTTCTCTCCTGTATGAACTCTCTGATGCCTCTTTAACTTTTGAAGTCTTGTGAATGCTTTGTCACACTGCTGACAGCGGTGACGTCTGGGTCTGGTGTCTCTCTGTTTCTGTAGAGAAAGATATGAAGAAAGAGATCAGGACAGAGAGCAGAGAGACAGAGTGTGAGGGAGCAGTGTGTGTGTGTGTGTGTGTGTGGGGGGGGGGTTACTGTAAGCTATGAAACCTATGATAACAGACAAACAACATATATATCCTGTATCCTATGTACTGGGTAGTATCATATTTACTATCATAACATATTCCACATAATACAATACATGGCATCATATTTTATTTCATCCAGACCTGGACAACAACAGCAGCTGATGTGCTGAGATATCATGCATTGTTAAATATCTCATCATAAATGTATGAATGACCAAGTCAAAAGGCTAATATTCCAAAAGGAGGGAGGGATATGTCATAGATCACATCAATAGACAAGCTAACAGGTTCCCAACAGATTAACATCAATGTTACAACAGTGATATTTTTTCTCACCTCTTCTGAAGAATTCATCTTGCCTCCTTAGTGTCGAACACCAAATTCAACACAGCTGTCCTGAACTGAGACAAAATGTCCGACAACTTTCCTCTCCTCCTCCGCCAGATGTTTCCCTTCCTGCCAATCAGCTCTGACATCATCAAACAGAGACAGTCGGTAAGACAAGGAATGGCCACAAAAAGAATAATATTATAATAATTATAACAACAATAATAATAATAATAATAATGAGGTCCAAGCAGCTATATGAAAACTTGAACCTATTGAGGAAATATTAAGGTTTCATTAGTGTTGACATCATTGGGTTGTTTTGGGCAGATATTTTCACTCTCTTAGATATTGTGTCACATATGAATTCCTCCATCTGTTCCCTTGATATCCTACCAACAAGTTTTTAAAAAGAGGTAATCACTCGCTGCTCACATCCATCACTGCCTCGCTGCAGTGATGGATGTCTAAAATCTTTCTCCAACTCAACCAGGATAGGACTGAGGTTATTTTATTTGGCCCCGCAATTGGACACTGGGGATTCACTAGAATCTTGGCATCATTGAAACCACCATCAAGTCCTCTGCCCGTAACTTGGCATCTTTGATTCCAGTCTGAATTGTGAAACTCAAGTACAAGGAGTTATTCGAAAAACCACCACCCGTGTAAAGCAACATGGCGGCCTGCTGTTGGCGGGAGAAGAACAAAGAGAGAAAAGAAGTTTCCTCTCGGTCTTCCTGGTCTTCCTGAGTCTAGTAGTTCCTGATAGCAGTCCGGGTTCAAAGCTGTAAAGCTGTAAGCAGCCTAGCCGTTTAAAGTCAGCGGGTTTCTTCCAGATCCTCGGTGCTAACTTTGTGCTGTCTTAGCTCGGATGTGTTATGCTAGGCTACTACTGTGTTAGTCCTACGGTAGATGTGCACGGTTGTGCTCGTTGTAGCGCCGCGGAGAGCGTCCGGTAACTCCGACCAACTTTTGTTCTCTGCCGTAACTTCACAGATTACAGACTCGCTCCTGCGGAACGCAGCGGATCTGAGTTTTGTTTTGTCCTCCGTTACTGGTCTTAGTATTCATTCAACAGATAGCTGCCTCACCGTTTTCTGAGCCGCCCGCCTGCGCTGTGTCGGAGCAGAATCGAAGCCTCTTTCTCTTGCAGTGTTACAAACTGAGCCGAACACACAAAAAAAGCCTCACATTTAGATTGAGACGAATTTTTATCGAGCTAGGAGATAATCTTCGGCTGGCTGTGTTCCGCCAGCTAGACGCGTTCCGCTGGCTCGAATTAACAGAATAACACTTCCGGTTTTGGCGTTTTGCCTTCAAAATAAAAGCGCGACATTTTAAACGTATAAATACTGTTTTAAACCAATTACTTTGTATTCAATCGTCAAATTCAACAAATGAGCACCCATATTAATGTTTGATGTCAAAATAATAGAAAAATACCATGATGTTACATTTTTAACTATAAACGCTGCATATAATACACTTTCTGACATTTTCTGACACTGTACAGTTTAACTTTCATTGTATGTGCACAAGTTATATGTCAAAACACTCCTATTTTCATGCATTGGAAGGCAGATTTCCTTGTAGGAAAAAGCATAATAATAATAAATATAACAGCAAGCGGCAATAATTGGGGTCCAAGCAGATTGCAAAAAAAATCACAAAATTTGACATTTTTAGAGCAGAAGACCAGATGCAGATGACTTGAGAGATTAGATTAGAATTTTGACTCTAGGCCAAGCCGTTTTCGAGATAATTGCGTAAAGTTGATTATTACAGCGTCACCTTGAGGTCGATGAGTGTCATTACATGTGCCTGAGTAGTGGGTGGAATACGTCATACGGTCTTTGCTGCACAAACACTTTTAGCAGAGAAAAATAACAAAAATAAATGTTCACAGGGTCACAATAGGCAACCTTCGGCTTAATATGACCTCAACAAGCACTTGAAAATATACCATATGCATGAATTGCTACATTGTTGTCCAGTAGGACTTGGCCACTTGGGGATTCAAACCCTGGACCTTTGTACCCCCAGAGAAGGTGACTTACTGACTGCACCACTGGGGAGACATGGTTTCCACACATCTTCTCACAAGTTGAGGCAATGACATCACATGAGCAAAACTTTTGTCTGTTTAAACAGTCAAAATGTTAGTGATAAAATCCTGAAAAAAATCACACATCATTCTGCTGGTTTCAGGTGTGTTGTCAAATATTTTTGTGAAGTTTGATCAAACATTTGGCGAAATAGAAAATGATGTGCATACAGTACTAATTATAGTAAGATATTGAATAGCACTGCGGACTCACAGTTTGACCGATCTGAACACTATTTGACACACTTGATATCTACCATCTAGAGAATGTCCGTGTCGATTTTGGTAGCATATGAATGAAGACTTGTGGAGATATAGATGTGAATTGATTTTGCATATTTTGAAAAATACAGAGTGACAGACTTCTGAATTGACCATAGGTTGCAGTGAGGAAAACTTTTGTCACAATTCAGTGGATGTGCTGAAAAAATTTCAGCCCTGTAGGACGTACGGGTGATTTATTTAGATTTTTTTAATTTTAGAATGTGAAATGTCTAGAAATGTAGATTTGTTGTAATAAGCCACGCCCACTTTAATCGATCATTACCAAATTTTATGTATCGACTGAGTCATGACCCTAGATCGTGCGAACCGAATTTCGTACGAATTCATGTAGCCGAATACGAGATATACATTTTTCGCATTTGTGGCGCCCCCTAGTGGCAGAATATCCCAAGACAGCGTAGTGAAGCTCGGACCTAGCATCCGAACACGTGCACCAAGTTTGGTTAAAATCGCTTGAGCCAATTTTGATTTATGAGCGTTTATGCAAAATTGAACTTAAAGACACAGGTCTAAAAAATGTAGAATTTCAAAACGGATTGATGTATCGAAATTTCCCTGATAAAATTAGATCAGCGAAGTCTGTAGATGATTCTGCCAAAGTTTTGGGACGATTGGCCCAATGGTTTCTGACGAGTTGTCGACAATAGGATTTTGAGAAAATTGAGAAAAAAGTTGCAAAATTTGACATTTTTAGAGCAGAAGACCACTGGAGCAAAGATGCAGATGAATTGAGAGATTAAAATGAGGAAAGAATTTTGACTCTAAGCCAAACCGTTTGAGATAATTGCAAAAATGTAAACTTGATTGTTGAGGTCAATGAGTGTCATTTTATGTGCCCGGACCCCTAAAAAAATAGTAAAAAAAAAATAAAAAATCATCAACTGTGTGTGTGTGTGTGACAGTGTGATTAGACATCAGACCGGGATCTTCTGTTCCTTGAAGCAAGTTTAAAACTTAGTCTAACTCACCAGAGCAACAGATTCTTAAGATCAAACCTGCAAATCCACAGGTTTAGTCAGAGTTAGCTGGATTATGACCAGGCTTTTTAAAATATAATCCATGAAAACATTTCCAGACATGCATGCATGGGTACACAAATCTTCCACACACTGGTTCCTCTTTAGATTTAGTTTATTTCCATACCCACAAATGGCAACACTAGGCATTGTTAATGTATTCTGTTTCATTGATAGTCAAAGTGAGCTACAGTGCCACACCAGGTAGCATGGACGATAGGTACATATCAAGACATGCTATGGAATTAGCTGGAAAAAAACATCATATTACAATTAGTTCTCTAAATAACATCATCACACTTTACACACATTACATCATCAAGATACACGGCTCTTCTTTAACATCAACCACACCGTCCCGGATTTCTCTACCTGCAATCTCCACACATGCCACGCTCATTAAATCCCCTGTGGCTCGGCTCCCTCAAGTCCAACCAACACCGGCCCCCCTATAGATTAACACACACACATCAATTTATAGTATAACCCTACATAATAACCAAATGTTTCTTATTTGCTTTGTTTAAACCCAAACCTGCCTGTCACCAGCATGGCCACTTCACTTCAGGTGAGGCACCTGTGCAGTGCAGCAGGTCCCCCCCCCCCCCCCCCCCCCCCCACCCCCACACACATACACACACACTTAACCCTTCTTTTCCCTGACTCCTCCCATGACCATGGTCACGCCCCTCAAGCTTTGCCACACAGAGAGAAGCCAATAGATCAAAATGCTGCTATAATTAGAAAAGCTTTTAGAAGTGAACGTGTCCTAAGAGATCGCCAAGATCCAAGATGGTGTCTGAAAGATACAGGTTTAAACCAGAAGGGATTATTTACAGTTTCAGTTTGAAGATTATTTTCATATTTTACTTGTTTACAAAGTTCTTAACAGTTTAGGCCCGGCCTATATTACAGATTGTACATGACTTTACATCCTGCACGAGCCCTCAGGTCCTTCAAACGCCACCTCAAAACCAAAATCTTTTTAACTTAGGTTGTAATTAACATTGCCTTTTATCCTTTACAGTAATTCTATTTTTCTGTTGTTTGAACCTTCATCAATGTTCAAGATCTGAAATCACAGATAAACCCTTATGTAAAGCACACTGATTAGCTTTTCTTTTATGTGTTATTATCCTTACCTATTTTAGCATTCTTTTTTTAAACACATAATTTTATGAGTTTATCATTGTGAAGTGTTACTTAAGTGTTAATAATTGCTGTTTGTGTTTGTGGCCGAGGGTTTTAGAGCAAGTAATTACCGAAAGGCTCGGTCGTCTGAGGACAGATTTACTGAGGTGTCGTTCCTGTAAAGTTTCCCAGTTCCCCGTTCCCCATGAGAATGGAAGCCAAAGAAATCAAAATCATATATGGCGAGATCATTACAGGCAAGAATTAATAAAGACTTATTTTAAAAACGGGAGCGCACAGTTATCCAAGATCACTACATCTGCGTTTGATAAATGGATCTGTCACACGCATTCAAGTAACAAAGTTAGCCAGATGCAGATTAGCAAGACAGTTTGATCCAGCTTGTATCACACTGGTCTGGATTAATAAAAAAACACGTACAAAGAACGAGGCTCAGTTTGGTGTTGTGACCTGAACACTTGAGCTTCCTGTGTTGGTTGGACAGAGAGAAGCTTGTTCCTCCTGCAGACAGTAGGAGGCGCTCTGCAGCAGTTCAGATGCAGCGGTGTCTCTTCAAAGAAGACGACAGAGTGAAGTTTTTCTTACACCGGTCACACCAGTATGGTTTCTCTCCAGTGTGAATACGCTGGTGTGCCCTGTATCGACCCGACTGACTGAAACTCTTCCCACATTTGTCGCAGTGGTATGGTTTCTCTCCAGTGTGGATACGCTGGTGTACCTTGCATGTATTTGAACGATGGAAACTCATTCCACATTGGTCACAGTGATATGGTTTCTCCCCAGTGTGAATACGCTGGTGTTGCCTGTATGTATTAGAATGTTTGAAACTCTTCCCACATTGCTCACAGTGGTATGGTTTCTCTCCAGTGTGAATACGCTGGTGTTGCCTGTATGAACTTACATCTCTGAAACTGTTTCCACATTGGTCACACCTGTATGGTTTCTCTCCGGTGTGAATAAGTTGGTGTCTTCTTAGGTGAGCTAACTGACTGAAAGATTTCCCACACTGCTGACAGGAGTAAGGTTTCTCCCCTGTATGAACTCTCTGATGAATCTCTAAGTTTTTAGGTGTCATGAATGCTTTGTCACACTGCTGACAGCGGTGACGTTTGGGTCTGCTGGTGTCTCTCTGTTTCATAGAGAAAGATATAAAGAAAGAGATCAGGACAGAGAGACAGGTTAACACTTAATTACTACCTAGACAGTAACTAAGAGACTAATAGACTAATGTTACTGTAGCGGCCAATTCTAATGTTTCCACATTCCGCACAGTTATAGATGCTGAAAGCGGCCAATTCTAATGTTTCCACATTCCGCACAGTTATAGATGCTGAACATGTTCTCAACGCATTTCTTGAGTTAATTTACTCAGTTTGTTGATTCTTGATGATTTGTAATGGTGATGATGATGGTGACGATGAATGAATGGAGTAGCAGATGAAGTTGTGAAGTAAGAAAGAAAAAGGGTTTCCACAAAGTTTAAATAAAAACTGAAATAGGCCTTTTCAGAATATGATAGAGTAAATCAAATAACATGAAAAGTAACCAAATAACAAAACATAAGTTACATTATTATTTACATCAATTTACTGGCAAAGAAACTGTGATTGCTCACTTCCTATATTTCCTGTTTGTCTGGTGAAAACAGACTCGGCCACCAGGTGATGCTATTCTTCTATACTACTCAAATAAAAAAGGTAAAGAAGAGAAATGGCTGTAACAGTTACCAACAGATTAACATCAATGTTCCAACTGATATTTCTTCTCACCTCTTCTGAAGAATTCATCTTGCCTCCTTAGTGCCGAACACCAAATTCAACACAGCTGTCCTGAACGGAGACAAAATGGCCGACGACGTTCCTCTCCTCCTCCTCCGCCAGATGCTTCTCTTCCGCCAATCAGCTCTGACATCATCAAAAAGAGACAGTCGGTAAGACAAGGGAACAGCCACAAAAACAACATCAATAATAGTAATAATTACAATAATAATATAGCTGCAAGCAGTGACTGTAGGATCCAAGCAGTTCTATGAAGATTTAAACGTATTGAAGAAATATGAAGGTTTCATTAATGTGAATGGTAAAACAATCAGTTAGTATAACAGGAGAGTCAAAGTTAAGTTAAAGCTCCTATATATACAAAATGGCCGACCTTGAGCAAATATATCAAATACATATAAAGATAGTACAAAAACAATATAAAACATCATAATACAAAAAAGGTACAACAAGGGAGTGTAAAGGTTTACTTGTATGAGGTAATGGCCTTTGAGTTCCTCACACATGCACATCGATATACAGTATATATACAGTATAGATAAACTGTATTCATACGACAAATGCTGGCCTTTTTATTGATTTACTAATTTGATAAATGCTGATTGGTTGATGTAATTGATATGCTGATAGGCTAATTGAGCGTGCTGATTGACAATCGTCTTGTACCTGTTGTCAATGACGACCAAAACTGTAAGTAGCCCACGGATGACGTCAGCTCCATGTCTGATGCTTTGAAGAAGGTCTGTGACCGAAACGTTAGTAGATGGTGTGCGGGAGCCTTATATATATTACATGTTGCTTTTCCTACCAGCACCCATGAGGTGAGCAAACTCTACTCCATCACACATACGGGGACTTTGCCATAGCTTCGTGTTTCAGTGGATCGACCCCCTGAACACAGCGAGTCAGAACCGGCTGAGGTTTAAGCTGTTTGTCCAAACTAGAAAAGACACTTTTCATCACTTCTGATACTTCGTCTTGACCTGTTCAATTAAACATCTGGATCATATCTATAGACTTCCGACCTTTGTAGCCTTTGAAGCCATTATTCATTTCCTAATGGACACGTTAAAATGAGATGAGAAATCAATTTTGCTTTGCTTCAATGGAGCCTCGTTTTACAAAGCAGCGGATGGTTCAGCATTAACCAGGAGTTTATTACTGTAGAGAACAACCAGTAAACCAGTTTAGATTAAAACAACAGAAAGTTCCGAGCTCTAGTTCATCAGAAAGCTAATGTTTAGCTAGCGAGTTCTCCGGTTAGCATGATAGCTAACGGCAGCGACAGATCAAACTTTTCTTGATTTCAAACCAGTTTTCCCATTCCTCCAGACTGCAGAAAGCTCGTGCGTCCCGTTGGTGTGTTCATATTGTTGAGCTCCTACCTGAAGCAGTCCGAGGGCCGTGAGCCTGAGCTGCTTCTTCATCAGAGGAAGACAAAGGCTTTTCCCTGGTCGCCAAGGCCTCTATCTGACCTGGAGTCTTCTGGTCGGAGTTACCGGACGCTCTCCGCGGCGCTACGACGAGCACAACCGTGCACATCTACCGTAGGACTAACACAGTAGTAGCCTAGCATAACACATCCGAGCTAAGACAGCACAAAGTTAGCACCGAGGATCTGGAAGAAACCCGCTGACTTTAAACGGCTAGGCTGCTTACAGCTTTACAGCTTTGAACCCGGACTGCTATCAGGAACTACTAGACTCAGGAAGACCAGGAAGACCGAGAGGAAACTTCTTTTCTCTCTTTGTTCTTCTCCCGCCAACAGTAGGCCGCCATGTTGCTTTACACACTTCTTCTTCGTCTTCCTTTTCTTTGCAGCAGACTAGACGCTTAGGCGTGCTGCTGCCCTAGACGGGAAGCTAAGGTTACTACACTTATGATATGTAAGTGGTTTAAATTGTCAACAACTGCCCCAAATATCCAAGTACTGTTGATCATGAAAGACACATTTGGAACAAATCAGTAGTCAGTTAAAAAATACTGAGTGGGTTCAAAGATGGAAGACTTCCCAGCAGTGAAATAGACCTACATGGACATGATTTAAACACTGTAGACCCACTTTTAACTTTCTGTAGGTTTTTCTCCTCTTTCTTCTTTAAAGGATCTGTGCAAATCAACACTGTACAGTGTTTCTGTCAGTCCACACCCATCAGAGTTAATTTAACCCTTTAGATTAGTTTGACCAGAGATATCAGCTGAGTGGACAAACAACTCTCCAAGTAACACGTCACCTCAAAATAAACCAACTCCTATTTACACTGGAACATTTGCTTCTCATTTATTCCACTGGTAACCATCTACTTACTGATGTTATCCTCTGCCTTAAACCTTGTGCAGTTGGCTGATGGAGCAAAGCTGAAAACAGTTTTTTAAACCTGCAATAAGTGATTTTTGTGATTTTGTGTTTTTTAAAACTAGCTTGTCTCCTCCCTCGCTGTTTAAAAGCGGCGCTCACCCCCTCCCATTCCTGAAAAAAATTATCATAATATTGGAATCGATGAAGCGAGCGAGTAAACTGTTAAACTAGTAAACTGTTAAACTAGTAAACTGTTAAACTAATAAACTGTTAAACTAATAAACTGTTAAACTAGTAAACTGTTAAACTAGTAAACTGTTAAACTAGTAAACTTGCTACCTGCCTCTTCACTCGTCATTGTGGGTCATGTGACCTTCAGTGGGAGAAACATCTGTCAAAGTGAGACTGGTAACCTGCGACTCTTCTCTGTAGGTACGTTTAGCTTAGCTGTTAGCCTTTATGCACGGTCCTTCGCTAATTTTGTCCTTAGGGGCCTCCGTAGCCCAGCAGCTTTGCTGTGGTTTATTTACTTTGGTTTCTGTCGCCCTCTAGTGGAAAATCGCTTATTGCAGCTTTAAGTTTACCTTGCGAGGCAGCTGGATTCACGAGATCACGATCAACAAACCATCTGGCAAGTCAGGTTAGCTTTCAGTAGGCCTGTCATGATAACTACTTTTGTTGGACGATATATTGTCCCAGAAATAATTGCGATAAACGATATTATTTTCATTTTAAGACCATTTTTTGCCACTGATATATTTTGCCACTGATATAATGATAATATAATAGCATAATAATGCAAGTACACCCTTTCAAATAGCAATGCACTTTTAATTCTTAAGAATATTAAGACATTGTAATGTGAAAAAAATATTAAAATATCCTAAATAAATAACACATAACATAATAAAATAACATCATAAATAACATAACATAAATAAAATAAAACCACACAACCACAACAACAATAAATAAAATGGACTCTCGGGCTCTGTTAACAGAAATTGCACTAAAATAACATTTGGCACACAAGTAGAACAAAGTAACATGTGTGACATAAAGTCAGTTTAGGACTCCTCCTTTTAGAGTCTCTGGACATAACACACAGACACTTGTGTGGAGATTTTCCATCCACAGTTTCTTCCCTGACCTTCTTTTCTCAGTAAAGTAGTTTCCACTAACAACAACTGAACTCAAGTGGACAACAGAGCTCTCTTGTGGCCAAATCACACAATTGCATTTCTAAAAATACAAAAAAAAAAGAAATGATCACATACACAGTATATGCTATAAAATCAGTTATGTGAATAATTTCCCCCAAAACACAAAAAACTATCACTGTTGTAACATTGATGTTGATCTGTTGGGAACCTGTTAGCTTGTATATTTATTTGATGTATGATAAGCCTGTTGGCTTGGTTATTCATACATTCATGATAAGATATTTGACAATACAAGATGTCTGGAGGAAATAAAATATGATGCTCTCATATATTGTATCATGTGGAATATGTTATGACAGTAAATATTATATTACACATTACATACCACAGGATATTATTTGTCTGTTATCATATGGTTTCATAGTTTATAATACTTTGTCAGAAGTATACTGCTGTGAGCAAGTTTCTGTCAGTTAAGTACATACAAGCAACACCAGCGTATTCACACTAGGGAGAAACCATATCACTGTGACCAATGTGGGAAGAGTTTTATTCAATCAAGTGCATCAAATTTACACCAGCGTATCCACACTGGGGAGAAACCATACTGGTGTGACAGGTGTAAGAAAAACTTCTCTCTATAGACGCTATGAGACTATAATGAAATGTTGATTATTTTTGGACAAACGAAAGGCAACAAATTACGCAGCATATTAGAGGGCTTTCTAAGTTCATGTGGAGTCAGCCTGGAAATGAACTGAGTATAAAGGGCATTTTTACTTTATTTCACTACTTTGCCATATGATTCGTCATTTTCCACTATCTGCAAAATGTGCGCATGAATAGGTCGATGTTGCCGTAGCGGAACATTCCCAAGCCAAGTTTACAAATCTGAAAATCTGCATACACACTTTTAGGCTGGTTTTGTGCCCAGGATCCCATTCTTTGCACGTTGTTTAATTTATGCAGGCAAATATTATGTTTGCCGGTTCAAATTGTCTTGCTAATATGCATCCGTGTTCTTCAAATCCATGTGGTGGATGGATCTATCAAACATAGGCATACATGATGTAAGAGTTAATAAAACTGAAGGCTATGTGGAAGAAAAATATCTTAACTATGAAATGCAACACTGCCAAAGCCTCTAAAATCAGAGCAATCATTGCAGGAAATGCCAATAAATTAAATGCGTAATTACTGAATTTATCTGTGGCCCATGTTGCATCATTGCACCTTAACTGTTTTCAGGGTTTGGGTCGGGCATATGTTGCTATCTGTGAAGCTCATATGGTAAAGTTTGTGCCTGGTGATGTGGGTTCTGCAGAGGATCTTAATTTTAAACATGTTTTGGAATTGCCTGTCATGGAAAAAGTGTTATTACATATACTTTTCCAGTTTATGCTGGATTGTTGCATACTAAGATCTGATGTCCATTTATCTATTTTAATTGATATTTTCTGGAGAAGATTTGTAATATTTTTTTTATGTTTGAGTGAACAGATTTTTTGATATAGAAATATAGATTTATTATTACTGTGTAGATTGTTGATGTAAGTTTTTTTTTCTTGAAGTAGCAGTGATCCAGTATGTTGTATTTTTCTTGAATGAGGTCAAAGGTCATGAGCAAGCCCTCATTGAATAAATGTTCTAAGCTGGTTATTCCTTTTAGCTCCCTTGTCTGGAAAATAAAAGTTTTTCTGTTTATTAGGAACATGGTGTTGTGCCATATTTCCACCAGGCGAGTGGTGGTGTTGATAGTTTCTTTTGAAGCAGCCGTGAGTTTTTATGGTTTTGTTGAAGAATGAAATGTCTTTGATGGGAGGTTCTTGAGTTGTAGTTTGTTCTATGTGAAGCTGTGATGGGTTTACATTATTTGTCCAGTGCTGGATGTTCTGTAATTGATGCGAAAGGAAGTAAAGATAGAAGGTTTGGGTTCCTGGAAGTTGGATATTTTAAATAAGCTTTATTTTTTTTTGCCTTTCCAGTAATATGTGTTGACTGCAGAATTGAGAGGAAAACCAGCTTGATGGTGGAAATTAAAATATCAGAGATAATGGTAGTTTATTTCCAAATTGTCCTTTATTTTTTTGTAGTGAGGGTACAAAGTTGAGTTTGGATAATTGTTTAAATTTGATGAGATGTGGATTCCTTGGTTTTTAATAGATTGAGCTTTGCATTTAAAAAGGTAAAAAGTTCCAGACCTCTCCATCTCAGTTGAGTTTGGTTAGAGGCAGAATCTCAGATTTTGACCAATTGATGGAGTACACTATTAATAAAGTTCAAGTGGCAGATTATTTTCTTTTTGTTTCATGCTTTACTGGTAATGATTGATTGATGATTGATGGAGTAGCCAGATACCAGAGGGAGGATGAGGGGTTTGTTATGTACAATAAAATGTCATCGGCATACAAACTGATTTTATGATCATATGCTTTGGTTTTGATGCCTGATATGCTGTTACTGTGTCTGATAGAGGCAGCCAGGGGGAAACAAAAGGCACAAATAACAGTGGCAGTAACAGTCATCCTTGCCTCGTACCTCATGAGTGAAATGGTTTGGATGTGTGTCTGCTCGTCTATAGAAGCAGTTGGTGAGTTGTAGATTGTTTTTATCTAGTTAATGAAGTATGAACCGATTCCAACATGATGAAGAGATTCCAACATGATGAAGAATGATGAATTACAGATGCTATAAAGAATGGCTGGTGTTGTTATAGAAGTTTGGTCCGTATGTACAAGTGATGGAATTACAGATTCCAGTCTCATCGACAAAGCTCTGCTTTTCATTTTTAGGTCTGAGTTTATTAATGACAAGTGGCAGTAACTGGAGGATTGCATTTACTTTATCCCATGTAAATATTTACTTTATGTGGTTTCAGATGAAGTGTGATGAGGGCGTGTTTATGTGATCATATAATTCAAACAGAATATTAATGAAAATGTTTATTCTTTGTTTCTTTTTTTCTCTTTTTTTCTATATCTTCATAACATTTGGACAATGCTGTTTCATATGAAAAAACATCTTCATTTCTATATTCATTATTTTTAAACAATTGTGAAGTTGTGACATCCATGTTCATGAAACTGTTTTTTTTACATTAATTATCAAATGCATTTGTTTTAGAAGATGCTGGGTTTTTTTGTGTGTGTTTTAATCATCTTTATTTGTATTTTCATTATTTATTCTTTTAAGTTTTAATATCTGTAGTCATGGAACTTAAAACAGGTTATGTCAATAAATTCCATTGTTGCTTCATTTCTTTTTGTTATTAAAACTACAGTGACAAATACACAAGAGTTATATTGTACACACACACACACACACTGCATTGGCTTTCTGTGTGCCAAAGAATTGAGTTTTTTTAAAGTCTTTTTACCTATATCTTTATTTTTCTTTTATTTATGTAAAGCACTTTGAAATGCCGTTGTGTGTGAAATGTGCTGTATGAATAAACTTGCCTTGCCTGATGAAAAAGCTTCGACTCAAGCTGGGTTTTTACTTTAGACATAAATCCTGTTGTTTTTCCTTTAGCTTGTCTCAGATACTTGGGCTGTTGAGGTGAAATCCACTTCTTGTCAGGAGAAACCATACAGCTGAAACAGCCTACAGTGTCACATTTTATGTTCATATAAAATCGTCATTAGACCATTTTAAACCAGCCTGGCTGGACTCAGTGACGTCACCGCTATTATGACGCTCCGTTCGGCACTTCGGCTCCACTCGGCTCTGGCCGTTCGCGCAATGCATCATGGGTGTGTTAGTATCGCCCGTGTAAAGCAACATGGCGGCCGTCTGTTGACGGGAGAAGAAAAAAGAGAGAAAAGAAGTTTCCTCTCGGTCTTCCTGGTTGATCTGAGTCTAGTAGTTCCTGATAGCAGTCCGGGTTCAAAGCTGTAAAGCTGTAAGCAGCCTAGCCGTTTAAAGTCAGCGGGTTTCTTCCAGATCCTCGGTGCTAACTTTGTGCTGTCTTAGCTCGGATGTGTTATGCTAGGCTACTACTGTGTTAGTCCTACGGTAGATGTGCACGGTTGTGCTCGTCGTAGCGCCGCGGAGAGCGTCCGGTAACTCCGACCAGAAGACTCCAGGTCAGATAGAGGCCTTGGCGACCGGGGAAAAGCCTTTGTCTTCCTCTGATGAAGAAGCAGCTCAGGCTCACGGCCCTCGGACTGCTTCAGGTAGGAGCAAAGGCGCAGTATTGTATTGGTGGTGGGGGGGTTATAGGGAAATCTCATCAGATCGTGAACCAGCCTCTTCCTTTTCCTTGTACAGGTACAGTGTAGCAGACCACTTTTTGGTTTTATGTATTGCTGTTACTCATTTTGTCCACAAGAGGGCAGCCTTGTGTTGCTAAAATGGTTAAATAAGTTAAAATCTTTAAAAACTAATAGTTAAGTTACTTTAAATGCATTGTGACATGATTTCGTTACATAAATATATTTCATGATTGGAGTGCATTATAGTAAAATGTCATTCATCTGGTTTTTATATGCATATTGTCCGTTTTGAAGGTTATATTTGTAATGAGCTTTTATTTTGAAGAGATCGCTAACCTACTATGTCACTTCCTGGCTATGTTGTGTCTTCCGGTAAAAACAAGGTGATACGGAACGAGTTAACGGCAAAGTAATAAGTTAAGGTAAACAAAGGAGAAAGAGGCAATGAAAGAGTTGCGGTAAATGAACAATAAAGGACTGGAAATAGCAACCCCCCGAGGAGGCACAAGGTTAGCAATTTGTAGTGTTTACGGTACTTGTGTTGATGATTTGTATCAGAAAGCTAAAGCTATGCTAACTGTTTTGCATATAATGAAAACATAAATGTAACTGGTGTATCTTTGTGTCTTATCAGTTCTCACGTTGGTATTCAACGAGTTGGTTACGGAATGGTTTATGGAAATAAATGTTGAAAACCACCAGTCGAGTCCTAAATCTTTCGGAGGGTATGCTACAGTGAGAACTTACCCCAGCGAGGCACCAGGGATAACTTCGCTCATCAAGGCTCCGGTGACTTCGCCCAGCAAGGGACCAGTGACAACTTTACCACATGCATCGCCACTCCGTCTGTGAACTCCACGGTCAAGCAGCACAGCACGGAGGTACGCTACAGCATCGTATGGTAAAGTGATGGCTCAAGGGACGGTAAAGACTACAAATACAGTAAAAAATGGATGTCTTAAAGGAACAGATAAATAAACTACAAGCAGAAATTGAAGAAAATAGAGGATTGCTAAATCAAAAGGATGAAGAACGCTTGTCATGGCAGGAATTAAAGGAGCTAACTGAAACCAAAAATAAAGAACTACTTGAGCTTCAACACGAAATGAATGAAACGGAGCAAATAAAAATACCACGTCATTCAGAACGCAAAAGTGTACCCACAGAGAGGTTTCTTGCCTATCAAAGGGAGGAACAAAGTAAAAAAGAAAGGAGACTGCTTAGCCTTTATGAACAATGGAAAATTCAAATCAGATCAACGAAAGAAAACCTAAAGCAAAACACAACAGATATGGAACTAGCTAAAATGGCAGACACTGTTGAAAACGGAAAAGATGACATCATGAAAATTTACTCTGATATAAGACAGGGTACCACCCCATCCGCTGATTTAAGACGCAAAATAGATGCTTGTGAGGCAGTCACTAAAGACATTATGAAAATAATAAATGAACGCTTATCCGGAATAGACGATGTCTTTGATGCAGAGCGTGAAAAACGCAAACTTCGTGAGCTCCATGCTCATAACTACGCCCACTCCATTTATGGGACTGCTTCTCAGTCAGCTAATAGTCACTTCTCTGAAGCATCAGTTATGGCTGCAAAGAGGGCTGAAGCAGTCGCAGAGCTCGCTGCAAAAGAAGCTCAGTGTAAACTAATGGAGGAAGAAAGAAAGCAGAAAGAAAAAATAAGGATGATGGAGTCTGAATTAGAGCGTTTGCAAGCAGAAAGGGACAGAGAAGTAGCACGTGTCAGGCTGGAAAGCTACGACAGAGAAATCAGACAGGAAACTGACAATCAGCCCTTACAGCAAATGAACAGTCTGCCTACACAGCAACAAGACAGTAGATACAACAGGCAGAACTCTGCCATCCCCTCTGTGTATCACCAAAACCCTTCCATAGTCCCACCAAATTCCTCCACTGACATCTCCTCTTTAGCCCAAGCGATACAAGACAGCATAACCATCAACAGACTCCCCATGCCAATGCCCACAGTGTTTGGAGGAGACCCCATCCACTACATTGAATGGAGAGCTTCATTCATGTCACTGATAGATAAAAAAGGCATCTCATCAGCCGACAAACTTTATTATCTAAAGAAATATGTCAGTGGCCCTGCTCACAAATGTATTGAAGGCACCTTTTATCGAGACGATGACGAAGCATACAGAGATGCATGGAATAAGCTCAACCAACGCTACGGGCAGCCATTTGTCATTCAAAGGGCTTTCAGAGACAAGCTGTCAAAATGGCCGAAAGTGCAAACCAAAGACGCTGAAGGGTTAAGGGCCTTCTCTGATTTCCTGAATGCCTGTCTCCAAGCCATGCCTCACGTGAGAGGTTTAGAAATCTTGAATGATTGTGAAGAGAATCAAAAGCTGACACAGAAAGTCCCAGATTGGCTAGCAGCACGCTGGAATCGTCAAGTCTCAATAGCTCTCATGGAAGGAAGAGACTTCCCCACTTTTGAAGACTTCGCCAGATTTGTGTCAGTGGAAGCGGAGATAGCATGTAACCCAATCACTTCCCTGCATGCTCTACACTCATCCAGCTCATCCTACGTCAAAAGAAACACAAATGAAACAAAGGGAAACAAAGTAAGTGTCTTCAGCACTCAAACAAATGCGAACACTGAAAACATAAGGTCAAACTACGGAAAAGAAAGGCCTCCCTGCATGTGGTGCAAAGATGACAAGCATCAACTATCCAAGTGCTCAAAATTCAAAGAAAAATCCCTCGAGGAACGACGAACATTCATAAAAGACAATAAACTGTGCTATGGATGTGTCAAACCAGGTCACAGCGCCAAGGAATGTCGACACCGTCACACCTGTGATCTGTGCAAGGGAAGGCATCCCACCTGTCTACATGATGAACATTACAGAGGGCATGAGGAGAAAGATAGACCTGTAAGCATGGAAAAAAGGAAAATTACAGCAAATGTGAACACAGCTTCAAACTGTACAAATGAAATTGTGACAGCTAGCCCACTCTGTGTCACTAAAGAGGGTCAGTCATACAGCACCTCCATGATCGTCCCTGTGTGGATCTCCTCTGCCACCCAGCCGTCCAAAGAACATCTCGTCTATGCACTGCTGGACACCCAGAGCGACAGCACCTTCATAGAGAGAGAAGTAAGTGATGAATTACAACCAAACACTTTCCCTGTACAACTGAAACTCACTACTATGCTAGGAGAGAGCATGATAATGAAAAGTGAAAGAGTAGAAGGACTTCGTGTCAGAGGCTACAATTCAGGCATTTACATTGATCTCCCTCCTTCATACACAAAAGACTGTATCCCCAGGAACCGTGATAACATACCTACCCATCAAACAGCAAAACAATGGCCTCACCTAGCAGCAATCACAGATCAGATACCCCCTCTCCTCAGCTGTGATGTTGGACTCCTCATTGGGTATAACTGTCCAAGAGCTATAAAACCCAGACAACTGATTGATGGAGCAGACAATGAGCCCTACGCCGTCCTCACAGACTTGGGGTGGAGCATTGTGGGCTGCTCTACACCTGGCCTTAATGAAAGACAGTCCAGCCTGTGTCACAGAGTCACGGTAAAGGAACTTCCTCCAGTAACGCCGATGGATGTGATAAGCGTCCTGGAGTCAGACTTTAAGGACACGAAAGGAGATGACAAAACTGTCTCACAAGAGGACCTCATGTTCCTGAGCACACTCAAGGATGGTATAAAGAAAAATGCCCAGGGACATTACGAGATGCCTCTTCCATTCAGAAAACGGCCCTCCCTACCTGACAACAAAAGGCTCGCTGAAATCAGGCTCAGTCATCTTCGACGCAAGTTCAGCAGGGATGAAAAATACAAAAGAGACTACACAACATACATGAAGGAAATCATAAAAAGAGGTGACGTGGAAGAAGTGCCCACAGATGGAACTGAAGGTGAGCGGTGGTATATTCCACATCATGGCATATATCACCCTCAGAAGCCTGACAAATTGCGTGTTGTGTTCGACTGCTCTGCAAAATACTGTGGCACAAGCTTAAATGAACACCTGCTCCCAGGACCAGACATGATCAATAACCTGACAGGTATTCTTATAAGGTTCAGACGGCATCCCATTGCTCTTCTATGTGACATAGAAAAAATGTTTCACCAATTCCATGTCCAAGAGGAAGACCGCAACTACCTCCGGTTCCTCTGGTGGAAGGATGGAGATACAACAACACAACCTCAGGAGTACCGCATGAAAGTACACCTCTTCGGTGCGGTGTCATCCCCTGGGTGTGCGAACTATGGACTTAAGTATTTAGCCAAAGAACACAGCCACTCACACCCAGTAGGAGCACAATTTGTTGCAAAAGACTTTTATGTAGACGACGGAGTGACAAGTACAGACAATGTGAAAAGAGCCATTCAGTTGGCACAGGAGGCAAGGGAGATATGCAGCAAAGGTGGTCTCCGTCTCCACAAATTTGTGTCAAATAACCATGCTGTATTACAGAGCCTGCCCCCATCAGAGTGTGCGACAGAGACAAACACAAAGGACTTAACATTCAATGACACACTGGAACGAGCTTTAGGAATTCAATGGAGCATAAAAGAGGACAGCTTCAGATTCAACAACACCTTAAAGGACCAACCAGCCACACGGAGAGGCATATTATCTACTGTCGCTTCCATATATGATCCTCTCGGCTTTCTCGCACCATATGTCCTCCACGGAAAGAGAATCCTCCAAGAGATGTGCAACCAGGGCACTGGTTGGGATGAACCCCTGCCAGAGAGGTTAAAACCACGGTGGGAGAGTTGGCAACGTGATTTCACCAACCTACAGAAAATAAACATCAATCGCTGTTACTTACCTGCTGACTTTGGAGAAGTTGTAGAGACTGAATTACACCACTTCTCAGATGCGAGCACAAGCGGATACGGACAATGCTCTTATCTGAGAGTCAAGAACAAGAAAGGAGAGATTCACTGCTCACCGGTGATAGGAAAGGCTCGTGTTTCTCCAACAAAAGTGACCACAATACCACGGCTCGAATTAACTGCAGCAGTGGTTTCAGTCTCCATCAGTAACATGCTCCGAGAAGAATTGAGAATTGTTGATGGAAAAGAATACTTTTGGACTGATTCAAAGGTGGTGTTAGGCTACATAAATAACGATGCACGGCGATTTCACACTTTTGTAGCCAACCGGGTCCAGAAGATCCGCCACTGTACAGACCCACAGCAATGGCGCTACGTCCCTACGGATGAGAATCCAGCAGATGGAGCATCCCGAGGTAAAACTGTAAATGAACTACTTGCATCTGACTGGTTCACCGGCCCCATGTTTCTCTGGGAGAAGGAGTTACCCACGGAAAATGATGCAGTGCCAGACCTGTCCATAGGGGATCCGGAAGTCAAAAAAGCACAAGCCTTGCAAACAAAAACCACAGAAATAATGAGTCTTGTCGACCGCCTGTCCAAGTTCTCATCATGGTCCCGAGCTACCAGAGCTGTAGCCCGTCTGCTTCGACGAGTCAAAAAGATTACATCACATGCTCTTTCAACAGTGAGCGAAAGAGAAAGTGCTGAGCGTGTCATAATCCAGGATCTGCAAAGACAAGCATATGAAGAGGAAATCAAATCATTGAGCAAAGGTAATCAACTACAGCGTGGCAACAAATTACACCACATTGATGCTTTCCTCGACACAGACGGTCTCCTCAAGGTGGGAGGACGACTCCGCCACTCGTCACTCACTGACTCCTTCAAGCATCCAATTGTCATTCCTAAAGAGCACCATGTGACAAAGTTAATAATAGCTCACAACCATGAAAAGACAAAACATCAAGGAAAAGGATTCACAATAAATGAAATCAGAGCCAGTGGATATTGGATTCCTGGAATGAGCAGAGCAGTAACATCATACATCCATCAGTGTGTGATCTGTCGTAAACTCAGGAGAGCTGCAGAGGGTCAAAGAATGAGTGACTTACCTGTTGAACGCGTCGAGCCCTCCCCTCCTTTCACACACTGTGGTATGGATTGCTTTGGCCCTTTCATGACGACACAGGGAAGAAAACAGCATAAACGATACGGCCTGCTCTTTACCTGTTTTTGCTCACGAGCCATTCACATCGAGATGTTAGAGGATATGTCCACGGACACCTTCATCAACGCCCTGCGATGTTTCATTGCTCTCCGTGGTGCAGTCCGTCAAATTCAGTGTGATCAGGGCACCAATTTTGTTGGTGCCAAGAATGAATTCAAGACAGCTTTACAAGAACTTGACACACAGAGATTGAACACATTCCTGTCACAGAAACAGTGTGATTTCATCATGAATGCACCTCACTCCAGTCACGCAGGGGGCGTGTGGGAGCGCCAGATAAAGACTGTCAGAAGTGTTCTGAGCTCTACCCTGTCTCTTTCTCAAGGCAGACTCAACGATGCTTCATTAAGGACTGTACTGTACGAAGCCATGGCCATAGTCAACAGCCGACCCCTCACTGTTGATAACTTGAACTGCCCTGACAGCCTTGAACCTCTCACCCCCAATCATCTCCTCAACATGAAATCCAGCACAGCACTTCCTCCACCAGGCACATTCCCTAAAGAGGACCTGTATGGAGCAAAGAGATGGCGTCGTGTACAGTTTTTATTGGAACAGTTTTGGAGTAGATGGAAACGAGAATATCTCCACAATATCACCACAAGGCAGCGGTGGCACACGCCAAAAAGAAATCTAATGGTGGGTGATATAGTGATGGACAAAGATGAACTGTTACCCAGAGGTGAATGGAGACTTGCAAGAGTCATAGAGACCGTCAGTGGCAAGGATGGACTTGTAAGAAGAGTGAAAATCTCAGTAGGAGATAAGAATCTGAGCAAGAAGGGTGAGCGTCTTGCCAAACCTTCAATATTGGAACGCCCAGTGCAGAAGTTAGTTCTGCTTTTTGAAGCTTCTTAAGATGTGGCTACACAAAGACAATGACACTCTTATTGAGAAAATTATTCTTAGTTCACACTCACAGTATTCAATGTGGAACACAAATAATTTTGGTGGGAGTGTAGCAGACCACTTTTTGGTTTTATGTATTGCTGTTACTCATTTTGTCCACAAGAGGGCAGCCTTGTGTTGCTAAAATGGTTAAATAAGTTAAAATCTTTAAAAACTAATAGTTAAGTTACTTTAAATGCATTGTGACATGATTTCGTTACATAAATATATTTCATGATTGGAGTGCATTATAGTAAAATGTCATTCATCTGGTTTTTATATGCATATTGTCCGTTTTGAAGGTTATATTTGTAATGAGCTTTTATTTTGAAGAGATCGCTAACCTACTATGTCACTTCCTGGCTATGTTGTGTCTTCCGGTAAAAACAAGGTGATACGGAACGAGTTAACGGCAAAGTAATAAGTTAAGGTAAACAAAGGAGAAAGAGGCAATGAAAGAGTTGCGGTAAATGAACAATAAAGGACTGGAAATAGCAACCCCCCGAGGAGGCACAAGGTTAGCAATTTGTAGTGTTTACGGTACTTGTGTTGATGATTTGTATCAGAAAGCTAAAGCTATGCTAACTGTTTTGCATATAATGAAAACATAAATGTAACTGGTGTATCTTTGTGTCTTATCAGTTCTCACGTTGGTATTCAACGAGTTGGTTACGGAATGGTTTATGGAAATAAATGTTGAAAACCACCAGTCGAGTCCTAAATCTTTCGGAGGGTATGCTACATACAGTCTGGTATTTCTGTACTGGAAACACACCAGTGTCTGTCCCATTAAATAAGTGAAGATATGTAATGGAGCATTCTATGATCCTGCTGGCTGGAGAGTGGCTCTCTGCTGACATCTAGTGGTTTAAATGGTCAACTGTCCCAAATATCCAAGTACTGACTAAACGTACTAAAAAAATACTGAGTGGGTTCAAAGATGGAAGACTTCCTAGCAGTGAAATAGACCTACATGGGTATGATTTTAAACACTGTAGACGCACTTCTAACTTTTCTTCTCTTACTTCATTAAAGGATCTCTGCAAATCAACACTATGCCAGTGTTTCTGTCAGTCCACATCCGTTAGAGTTGATTTAGCACTTAAGATGATTTTGACCAGCGATATCAGCTCTATGAGTGGACAAACAACTCTCCAAGTAACACGTCATCTCAAAGTAATTGTCATGGAAAAATCAACTCTTACTTACACTGGAACATTTTGCTGTCTAGGCTTATTTCCCCTCATTTATTCCACTAGTAACCACATACTTACTGATGGCATCCTCTGCCTTAAACCTCGGAGGCTGAAAACAGTTTTTTAAGGTCTATGGAACTGTTTAACATGTATGTGATTTATATGTAAGATAATACAGGAATGTCATACCTTACAGTACATTTATACTTTTTTTTTTATGGCAATCCTAGCTAACTACTTCCCCAGACAACAGTCGACTTATTAGTGTTTTACCAACAGTATTTTTAGTTTTAGTTTAGTTTAGTTTTTTTATTTGACAATTCACTTTAAAAGGACAATTTCATGGTTGCAAAACCAATGTACATGCACAATTAAAAGAACATCAAGGATAACACAAAAAAGTCACAGGACTTATTTCCATTGCGGTCCTTGTTGTAGTTAGATGTCGTGGAGGTGTGTGTGTGTTTGTGCGCGTGGAGATAGTGGAATACGTCATTAGCGGCATATAAAAGCACAAAAAAAAACATCAATATACAGAAAATATTCACAATGGGCATTAACAGGCATTGTTCAGACAACAAGCTAAGTTACACATTTCCTATCATACTAAAAACTGATCCAATAAAAGAGCTACGTACAGCCCTGCCTACACATCTGTCTTTACAGGGGAACGTTATCTAAAAGCCAGTGTTTCAGTTTTGCCTTAAACGTGACTGGGTTTGTAGTCTGTTCAATGCTGTTAGGAACCTTATTCCACTCCTGGGCACCCGAGTATCTGAAAGAACTTTTACCCATCTGGCTCCTGATCCTTACCAGCGTCAGATTTGCTACACTAGACCTGGTGTTGTGCCTGTGAGTCTCTCTGACCTGCGGGAACAAATTTAATAAGTAATTTGGGGCTACACCATTTACAATTTTGTGAACCTGACAGAGTTTTAGCTGTGTCACTCTGGACTCCACGGGGAGCCAGTTTAGCTGCAGGAACTGGTTCCTCCCTATGTGTTCTTGTGGACTGAGACCTAGGACCACTCTGATCAGTTTATTTTGGGAGACCTGAAGTTTTATCTTCCACAGCTTGGGAAGACTACAGTACCAGGATGTGCTAGCGAAATCAAAGTGGCATTGGATTAAGCTGGATGCCACGAGTTTCCGACTTTCCCTGTCCAGGAACACTGACTTTCTGGCCAAGAACTTAGTTCTGGCGTTCACTTTTCCTACCACTTTCAGGGCCGTACCTGCATCCCCTGCATTGTGGAGTGTACAGCCCAAGTAATTGACAGATGTTTTAACGGAGACGTCATTATCCTTAAAATGTATTTTGAAATCCTTAGCTTTGTTTAATCTGGGTTTGGAGCCAAACATAATTGATTCTGTTTTCCCAAGGTGTAAGAAGAGTTTATTATCAGAGAGCCATACACTGATGTTAGTCAGCTGTTCACTAAGCCTTTCCTGGAGCTGAGCCAAGGTTTTGTCAGCGACCACCAGAGCTGAATCGTCTGCGTATAGGAACAGGTCACGTTTACATGCCTCTTTCATATCATTTATATACACTAGGAACAACAAGGGGCCTAGCACACTCTCTTGGGGGACTCCGCAGTTTAGGGGGCGGGCTTCTGAGCGATGGCCATTTACTTCCACTATCTGGTCCCTATGCGACAAGCAAGACCTCAGCCATGCCAGTGCTGGTGTGCTCAACCCAAGAGCCTTCAATTTGGTGATCAACAGCTCGTGATTCACAGTGTCAAAGGCTTTCTGAAGGTCAAGCAGCACCATCCCACAAAGTTTTCCTTCATCTTTTTCTAGGACTTTTGAAAGGAATGACAGTTTTGAGATGGGTCGATAGTTGCTAAGAATAGATCGGTCAAGGCTGTTTTTTAAGGTTTGGCTGGGTCGGCGCAGGTTTGAAATATGGTGGAACAGAGTCTGTAGCCAGAGAGCGATTGATAATGGAAAGGAAACGTGGGCAGATGATTACCTCTTTTTAAAAACTTGTTGGTAGGATATCAAGGGAACAGATGGAGGAATTCATATGTGACACAATATCTAAGAGAGTGAAAATATCTGCCCAAAACAACCCAATGATGTCAACACTAATGAAACCTTAATATTTCCTCAATAGGTTCAAGTTTTCATATAGCTGCTTGGACCTTATTATTATTATTATTATTATTATTATTATTACTATTACTATTATTATTATTTTTAATTATTATTGTTGTTGTTGTTATTATGATAATATTATTGTTTTTGTGGCCATTCCATGTCTTACCGTCTACTGTCTCTGTTTGATGATGTCAGAGCTGATTGGCAGGAAGGGAAACATCTGGCGGAGGAGGAGAGGAAAGTTGTCGGACATTTTGTCTCAGTTCAGGACAGCTGTGTTGAATTTGGTGTTCGACACTAAGGAGGCAAGATGAATTCTTCAGAAGAGGTGAGAAAAAATATCACTGTTGTAACATTGATGTTAATCTGTTGGGAACCTGTTAGCTTGTCTATTGATGTGATCTATGACATATCCCTCCCTCCTTTTGGAATATTAGCCTTTTGACTTGGTCATTCATACATTTATGATGAGATATTTAACAATGCATGATATCTCAGCACATCAGCTGCTGTTGTTGTCCAGGTCTGGATGAAATAAAATATGATGCCATGTATTGTATTATGTGGAATATGTTATGATAGTAAATATGATACTACACAGTACATAGGATACAGGATATATGTTGTTTGTCTGTTATCATAGGTTTCATAGCTTACAGTACTTTGTCAGAGGTAGTAATTAACTACCCCCCCACACACACACACACACACACACACACACACACACACACACACTGCTCCCTCACACTCTGTCTCTCTGCTCTCTGTCCTGATCTCTTACTTCATATCTTTCTCTACAGAAACAGAGAGACACCAGACCCAGACGTCACCGCTGTCAGCAGTGTGACAAAGCATTCACAAGACTTCAAAAGTTACAGACGCATCAGAGAGTTCATACAGGAGAGAAACCTTACTCCTGTCAGCAGTGTGGGAAATCTTTCAGTTAGTCAGCTCACCTAACAGGACACCAGCGTATTCACACTGGAGAGAAACCATACAGGTGTGACCAATGTGGGAAGAGTTTCAGTAGTTCAACAACATATAAGGGACACCAGCGTATTCACACTGGGGAGAAACCATACCGCTGTGACCAATGCGGGAAGAGTTTCACGAAGTGGAGTACATACCAGCAACACCAGCGTATCCACACTGGAGAGAAACCATATCACTGTGACCAATGTGGGAAAAGTTTCAGTCAGTTGGGTCCATACAAGACACACCAGCGTATTCACACTGGAGAGAAACCATATCACTGTGACCAATGTGGGAAGAGTTTCAGTCAGTTAAGTACATACAACTTACACCAGCGTATCCACACTGGAGAGAAACCATACTGGTGTGACCAATGTAAGAAAAACTTCACTCAGTTAGGTCACTTGAGGAGCCACCGGTGCATCTGAACTACTGCAGAGCGCCTCCACTGTCTGCAGGAGGGAGGAGGATCAGACAGTGGGTGTGGCTGGTGGTGATGAGGAGGCTGGAGGACGGCTGTGCGCCCGGCACCAGCATCTCCAATGCAATTATTTTGGACCAATTGAGGCGCTGCTGAAAGACTAATGAACTTGAGACTAATTCACACAATATGAGCCTATAATGAAATATAGATTATTTTTGGACAAACGATAGGCAACAAATTACGCAGCATATTAGAGAGCTTTCTAAGTTGATGTGGAGTCGGCCTGGAAATGAACTGAGTGTAAAGGGCATTTTTATTTTATTTCACTATTTGCCATCAAAGTTTTCACTGTCTGCAAAATGTGCGCACACATGGGTCGAAGGCACATTCTCACGCCAAGTTTGTTTTTATAAATCTGAAAATCTGTGTGAAGAGTGGTACACACTTTTCAGGCTGGTATTGTGCACACGCAGTGTTTTATAAATGAGTTCCCAGGATCCCACTCTTCATATGTCGTTTAATTTATCCAGGCTAATGTCATGTTTGCCGATTCAAATTGTCTTGCTAATCTTCATCCAGCTGTTTTCTTCAAATGCATGTGGTGGATGGATTTATCAAACATGATGTAAGAGTTAATAAAACTGAAGCATATGTGGAACAAAAAAGTCTTAACTATGAAATGCAACACTGCCAAAGCCTCTAAAATCAGAGCAATCATGGCTAGAAATGCCAATAAATTAAATGCGCAATTACGCAATTTATTCATCTGTAGCCCATATTGCATCATTGCACCTTAACTGTTGAATCACTGCCATCTGTGAAGCCCATGTGGTTAAGTTTGTGGCTGGTGATGTGGGTTCTACATAGGATCTTATTCTGTATTTAATAAGTTTTGGAATGCAGGTCATGGAAAAATAATTATTGCATATACTTTGCTAGTTGATGCTGGATTGTTGCATGCCCAGATCTGATGTCCATTCATTTTTCTATTGGAATTGATATTTTCTGGAGAAAAGAAGGTTAGGTTTGAGTAGTGAACAAAGTTTTTGATTAAGAAGGGGAGTTGTTACTGTGTAGATTGTTGATCTAAGTTTTTTTTTTCTTGAAGTTCTTCAAGAACTAAGGTGGTTATTCCTTCTAGCTTCCATGTCTGGAAAATAAAAGTTTTTATGTTTATTAGGAACATGGTGTTGTGCCATATTGGAGTACGAACAGAAGGTGAAAAGTTATGGTGGACGATTTCATTTGATTTCCACCAGGCAGTTAAAGTGGTGTTGATAGTTTCTTTCGAAGCAGTTGTGAGTTTTTATGGATTTGTTGAAGAATGAAATGTCTTTGATGTGTTTGTTCTATGTGAAGCTGTGATGGGTTTACATCATTTGTCCGGTGCTGGATGTTCTGTAATTGATGTGAAAGGAAGTAATGATAGAAGGTTTGGGTTCCTGGAAGGTGGATATTTTCATTCAGGTTTTTTTGCCTTACCAGTAATATGTGTTGACTGCAGAGTTGAGAGGAGAACCAGCTTGATGGTGGATTGACAGGCGTCATGGAGGAGAGGTGATTGATTTTTGGAGGAATGTTCATCTTGACGGTGGAGATTCAACCTATTAGAAATGATCGTAGTGTCCTTCCAAATTGTCTTGTATTTCTTTTAGTAAGGGGATGAAATTGAGTTTTGATAATTAGTTTAAATTTAATTAAATATGGATTCCTTCATATTTACTAGACTGAGATTTTAAAAGGTATTTAAGTCCCAAACCTCACCAGGCAGAATCTCAGTTTTTGACCAATTGATGGAGTCCACTATGACTAAAATGTGGCATACTCTTTTCTATTAGTTTTGTGGTTTACTGATAATGATTGATGATTGATGGAGTAGCCAGATACAATAACATGTCATCAGCATACAAACTGATTTTATGATTGTTTGCTTTGGTTTTGATGCCTGATATGCTGTTACTGTGTCTGATAGAGGCAGCCAGGGGGAAACAAAAGGCACAAATAACAGTGGCAGTAACAGTCATCCTTGTCTCGTACCTCTAGTAAGTGAAATGGTTTGGATGCATGTCATGTTCATCACTATAGAAACAGTTGGTGAGTTGTAGAGTATTTTTATCCAGTTAATTACATATGAACTGATTCCAACATGGTGAAGAGTGTTGAAGAGAAAGGACCAGTCTGCCCTGCTGAACGCCTTTTCACCATCTACAGATGCTATAAAGAATGGATGGTGTTTTTGTAGAGGTTTATGAAGTTGAATAATCTGCTTATTTTCTGAGGAACGGCTCCCTGTAATGAAGCCAGTTTGGTCTGTATGTACAAGTGATGGAATTACAGATTCCAGTGTAATTGACAGTGCTTTGCTTATCATTCTTAGGTCTGAGTTTGTTAATGATAAGTGGCGGTAACTGGAGCATTGTGTGGGGTTTTTATTTGGTTTCAGATGAAGTGTGATGAGGGCGGAGTTTATGTGATCATGTACTGTATCATATTTTACACTGTTAGAGAACTTTGACACAGTTGAATAAAACCTAGTGATCAAACAATGTATTGTTTTCTATTTTCCAATATTGTCTACTTTTGATTCAGTTTAGGAATATTTATTAATGCATATTCTTGTTAACATGTTAAAGTTCCTATGTTCAAACATTAATATTCAAATAGAATATTAATAAAAATGTTTGAACTTTAATATGCATATGCTTTCTTTTTCTACATTTTCATACATTTTTGGTTTTATTTTTTGGTTCATCCAGTATTCTTGGACAATGTGGTTTTATTGAAAATCATCTTCATTTGCATATTCATTGTTTTTAAAACATTTAAGTTGTAACATCCATATTCATGAAACTGTTAATAGACTGAACTTTTTTTCACATTAATTATCAAATGCATTAGTTTTGTTTTTTGTTAATAGTCTTTATTTTTATTTTCCATTATTTCTTCAACGTGGGAAATCTTAAGTTTTAATACCTGTAGTCATGAAACTTAATAAAACAGTTATATAAATAAATTTCATTGTTGCTTCATTGTTTGTTTTTAGAGCTACAGTGAAAAACACAAGAGTTGTATTGTATAGACACACACACACACACACACACACACACACACTCACAGACTTTTCCCATTGTAATGATGTCTCCTCTCCTGGTCCTGTAAGGTGTTTTAGATTAAAGCCACTAAACGCTGTTTGTTCTGTTCTGTAGAGAGAAACTCTGATCAAATCCCACAGTGTAAGAAAGTATCGTGTCCTATAGTGTGATATCTGGGATCAAGCTGGAGAAACAGTCATTAAACCTCTGCAGTCCTTACACAAACACACTTTAAAAATATTGGATAACAAGCCCATCCAGTATCATCACTGTGATATACTTCAGAAGCACAACTGTTTGAGATTTGAGAATTTTAGATTTGATTCAAATGTGTGTCTTGTTTTCAGGATTTTACACAATCTAGCCCCTCCTCCACTAAGTGAACATGTCACTTTGTGAGCAGAGAGCAACACTAAAGCCTCTAGAACTTTCTCCACTCCCTTTTTCTGTTACAGGCACTAAAGCTGCAGTTCCTTTAGCAGTTTTAAAACCAAATTAAAAATCTGGTTTAAAGCTAAACAAACGTGCAGCCACTAATTAATTTGTAACTGGCTTCTTTTTTTTTTTTTTTAAAGCACATGCACTTTGCACTGGCTTTTGAATTTTTTACACTTCAATGTCTAGTGTGTATTATGTGTTGGTGCTGTGTGTTTGTATTTGTGCAGATTGTATATATGAATGTTTTCAGCTGTAACCTGCCAAGGGACTGCAGATGAAAATTAGCTCGAAGTTAAATCTGGTAAATATATCAAATAGTAACATTTATATTTAACATTGTACACGGTCCCTTACAAATAGATTAATTAATCAAATAAATAATAATAATAAACTTTATTAGAGTAAAGCATTGGATACAGATAATAGATAAAGGAATAGAACAAAGGTAAGAAGGTGCAGTACAAGTGTAATCAATCAAACCATACATTTACCGAACCAGCACAACATGATATCAAAAGACACTTTGTTTAAAATATGCTATGAAAAGATTAAAAGAAGGTATTAAGTGAAACAGAAAAAAAGAACCCCCAGAATACATTAAGATGTTAAAAAGGCCTTTTTTTTTAATAAAAAATATGTTTTTAAAAATTGATTTAAAGGAAGACACTGTGTTGGCTAACCTATCAATTCTAAAACTGACAGGAAGCCAGTGAAGGGCAGCTAAAATCAGTGTGATATGTTCATATCTTTTTTAACCAGTAATAAATGCTGCATGGGTAAACAAACATCCCACTTTGGATTCTCTTTTGATGTGGTTTGTGGACAGCAGGGGGAGCCTCACATTATCAGGCGCAAAGCTGCTGCTGAAGTTACATGAATACAGACTAATAATTATACTGGAATAATACTTCCATGATTCATACAATCTGAGGTCGCTGCCTCCTCCCCCTCTAAGTCCCGCCCCCTATTACACTGATTGACAGATGTTGAATTTACCATGTTCACAAGTTTTAGATTTTACTTTTCATTTGAAGTTGCAGTTTCATCTTTTCTCTTGCACTTTTGAATTTCATTTCATTTGCTGTCAATAATTTAACTTCCACTCTTATACTTTATTGTGTCAAAAATATTCCAAGAAAAACATTACATCAGCAGCGGAGGAATCCTTTAATGTGTTTTAATACTGAGCCCTTTAGGTCTCCCTGTGATGGAGGTCAGCTGGGTTTGAAACAGGAATAGAATCAGTTTCATGAAGAATTTACTCATGGATTCAATCCCATTCAGTCTCATCAGAGTAGTAACTTTAACTTCCTGTGGAGGGCAGCAGCACGCCTAAGCGGCGAGTCTGCTGCAAAGAAAAGGAAGACGAAGTAGATTAACAATGGATTCTGTAGCACTTTTAGATATTGATATTAAGAAAGCTATTTGTAATAGAGAAGCTGTGGTAGGGGTATTTTTGGATATAAAAAAGGCGTATGATTCAGATTACGCTCTTATTCTGAAAAAATCGTACCGGAAGTCTTATTCTTATTTCAGCTGGCTGGAGATTCACAGTCGTGAAACAACATGGCGGCCTGCTGTTGACGGGAAAATAACAAAGAGAGAAAAGAAGTTTCCTCTCGGTCTTCCTGGTTGATCTGAGTCTAGTAGTTCCTGATAGCAGTCCGGGTTCAAAGCTGTAAAGCTGTAAGCAGCCTAGCCGTTTAAAGTCAGCGGGTTTCTTCCAGATCCTCGGTGCTAACTTTGTGCTGTCTTAGCTCGGATGTGTTATGCTAGGCTACTACTGTGTTAGTCCTACGGTAGATGTGCACGGTTGTGCTCGTCGTAGCGCCGCGGAGAGCGTCCGGTAACTCCGACCAGAAGACTCCAGGTCAGATAGAGGCCTTGGCGACCAGGGAAAAGCCTTTGTCTTCCTCTGATGAAGAAGCAGCTCAGGCTCACGGCCCTCGGACTGCTTCAGGTAGGAGCTCAACAGTATGAACACACCAACGGGACGCACGAGCTTTCTGCAGTCTGGAGGAATGGGAAAACTGGTTTGAAATCAAGAAAAGTTTGATCTGTCGCTGCCGTTAGCTATCATGCTAACCGGAGAACTCGCTAGCTAAACATCAGCTTTCTGATGAACTAGAGCTCGTAACTTTCTGTTGTTTTAATCTAAACTGGTTTACTGGTTGTTCTCTACAGTAATAAACTCCTGGTTAATGCTGAACCATCCGCTGCTTTGTAAAACGAGGCTCCATTGAAGCAAAGCAAAATTGATTTCTCATCTCATTTTAACGTGTCCATTAGGAAATGAATAATGGCTTCAAAGGCTACAAAGGTCGGAAGTCTATAGATATGATCCAGATGTTTAATTGAACAGGTCAAGACGAAGTATCAGAAGTGATGAAAAGTGTCTTTTCTAGTTTGGACAAACAGCTTAAACCTCAGCCGGTTCTGACTCGCTGTGTTCAGGGGGTCGATCCACTGAAACACGAAGCTATGGCAAAGTCCCCGTATGTGTGATGGAGTAGAGTTTGCTCACCTCATGGGTGCTGGTAGGAAAAGCAACATGTAATATATATAAGGCTCCCGCACACCATCTACTAACGTTTCGGTCACAGACCTTCTTCAAAGCATCAGACATGGAGCTGATGTTCCATGACTAGTTTTGCAGAAGCCTGTAGAGAAGCTTCCTTCACTACCAGTATGGAGGCTGCACCATCTCATGTGAGCACAGAGGAACTTGTCTCACTATTCAACAATACTGTTTCGGCCACCCTTGATTCTGTTGCACCGGTCAAAACTAAAAAACGTAAGCCTTTGGCCTCACCGTGGCTTAATAACAGTAATATTAGAGAAATAAGGAGAGCATGCGGAGGTGGAAGCGAGATAAGTTGCAGATCTCATTTCGAATTCTGAAGGATCTCTTGGATAAATACCAGCTGGCTGTCAGAAATGCCAGGGCTCAATACTTTTCCGATCTTATTGACAAAAACTGCCATAATCCCAGGGTACTTTTTAGTGTGTTAAACTCTGTCTCCTCCTCCACTCCCACCCCCTGCTCAGAAGTGTCTGTCTCTAAATGTGAGGATTTCCTAAACTTCTTTAGAGACAAAGTACTTGACATCAGAGCTAGTATTAGTCCATCAGTAAATAGCCTAACCATCTCCTCTGAGAACACTGCAGTCCTAAATTCCCTGAATTCCATCACTTTACCAGAACCTCTTCATATTATCTCCTCTATGAAGACCTCCACCTGTTCTCTCGACATTATTCCAACGAAACTCTTCAAAGAAGTTATTGGCACCATCGGCCCCAGCATTCTCTCAATTATCAATAGCTCTCTGGAAACCAGCCATGTTCCCCAATCTTTCAAACATGCAGTGGTCCAGCCACACTAAAAACAGAATCTAGATCCTTTAGTCCTCAATAATTACAGACCAATCTCCAAACTCCCCTTTCTTTCTAAAATCCTTGAAAAAGTAGTTTTTAACCAACTGTTGTCCCACCTGGCTCAAAACTGCATTTTTGAAAAATTCCAATCTGGTTTCAGAGCTCCTCACAGTACTGAATCTGCATTACTGAGAATAACTAATGACTGCTCTGTCCTCTTGTTCCTAGATCTAACTGCAGCCTTTGATACAGTAGATCATTCCAATGGTTAAACCATTGGGCGGGGGTCTCCGGTTCTGCCTTAAACTGGTTTTCTTCATATTTATCTAACAGATCTTTCAGTGTCTCTATTAGCGACTCATCTTCTTCCTCTGCCCCCATGTCCTGTGGTGTCCCCCAAGGTTCCATACTTGGTCCAATCCTGTTCTCCATCTATTTGCTTCCTCTAGGCCACATTATTCAAAAACACAACATTTCTTTTCACTGTTATGCAGATGATACACAGATCTACCTCCCCCTAGAGCCTAATAACTACACCAGACTAACTGACTTCAATAACAGTCTTCATGACATCAAATCCTGGATGGCTGCAAACTTTCTTCAGCTCGAGAATAAAACTGAAGTTATCTTATTTGGACCACAGCATTTGACCAGCAGGATTTCTCCTCATCTTGTCCCATTGGCCCTCTGTTAATCCACATGCAAAAAATCTTGGAGTCGTATTCGTTTCAGGATTCGATTCAGGATTGAAGTTTGACAAACAAATCCATCAGGTAGTAAAATTAAGCTTCATGCAGCTCCGCATCATCTCCAAACTCAGATCAATTCTCTGGACTTACCTGGAGAAAGTCATCCATGCCTTCATATCGTTATATTTTGGTATCACTCAGTCTTGTTTATCCCGTCTCCACCTGGTTCAAAATGCAGCAGCAAGAGTTTTGATAAGGTCAAAAAAGAGGGAGAACATTACTCCTGTTCCTGCCTCCCTGCACTGGCTGCCTGTTAGCTACAGAATTCATTTTAAAATCCTGTTGTTTGTTTCCAAGGTGTTAAATGGTCTCGCCCCCTCTTACATTACAGAACTCCTGTCCCCATGTCACACTGTCAGAGGACTGAGATCGTCTGACCAAAGACTTCTGTCTGTCCCGAGGTCCAGGACTAAGTGTTACGGGGACCGGGGTCTTCTCTATCCGATTCTCCCCCACTATTGAGATCTTCAAGAGTCTTAAAACATACTTCTACTCTCTAGCTTTTAACTTTCTCCTGACGTCTCTGTAGGTCTGTGTTGTCACTTTGGGCTCTGTGTGACCATGTGCCTTTACTGTTATTATCATCATTATTTATCATCACTCTGATTTTTTTTCTCCTCTTTTATTGTGTTTGTTTCCTTCTTTTTGTTTTTATTTTCCTCTGTGTGTGTGTTGTAAAGCACTTTGGATCAACTGTGTCGTGTGTAAAGTGCTAAATAGATAAAGTTGAGTTGAGAGTCATCCGTGGGCTACTTACAGTTTTGGTCGTCATTGACAACAGGTGCAAGACGACTGTCAATCAGCACATCCAATTAGCCTATCAGCATATCAATTACATCAACAAATCAGCATTTATCAAATTAGTAAATCAATAAAAAGGCCAGCATTTGTCATATGAATACAAATTAGTTAATTTTGTTTTATACTGTTTTTGTACTATCTTTATATGTATTTGATATATTTGCTCAAGGTCGGCCATTTTGTTTATATAGGAGCTTTAACTTAACATTGACTCTCTCCTGTTATACTAACTGATTGTTTTACCATTCACATTAATGAAACCTTCATATTTCTTCAGTAGGTTTAAGTCTTCATAGAACTGCTTGGATCCTACAGTCACTGCTTGCAGCTATATTATTATTGTAATTATTATTATTATTGCTGTTGTTTTTCTGGCTGTTCCCTTGTCTTACCGACTGTCTCTCTTTGATGATGTCAGAGCTGATTGGCGGGAAGAGAAGCATCTGGCGGAGGAGGAGAGGAACGTCGTCGGCCATTTTGTCTCCGTTCAGGACAGCTGTGTTGAATTTGGTGTTCGGCACTAAGGAGGCAAGATGAATTCTTCAGAAGAGGTGAGAAGAAATATCAGTTGTAACATTGATGTTAATCTGTTGGTAACTGTTACAGCCATTTCTCTTCTTTACCTTTTTTATTTGAGTAGTATAGAAGAATAGCATCACCTGGTGGCCGAGTCTGTTTTCACCAGACAAACAGGAAATACAGGAAGTGAGAAATCACAGTTTCTTTGCCAGTAAACTGATCCAGGTGGAAGACGATGAAGAGCAGAGTAGTTTTCAACTTGTGTAGCGGCCAATTCTAATGTTTCCACGTGCCGCACGGTTATAGACGCCAAACATGTTCTCAACGTGTTTCTTGAATTAATTTACTCACAACGGATGACCCTGAAGTGAAAAAAGAAAAGGTTACAATGGATACAACTCTTTTGTTTAAGCCAAGTCCAACAAGTAAGCTTATGCATCACTTTTCATCCTGGAAGAACCTACAAAGTGCAGTCGCATGGTTTCTAAAACTGAGAAGCCTTTTGCTGGAATTGTCTTTTTAGAAGAAAAGAGATTCTGACTATCCCGCCACAAAAAACGGACAGAGACGAGCAGAACAAGTCTGTTGAAAGTGAAATGAAAATGTTTATCAAAACAAGAAGTGCCTCATCGCTCAGTGTTGAGGATTTAAAGAGAGCAGAAACTGTTCTCATTCAGTTCTGTCACAGGGAAGCATTCACAGATGAGCTGAAAATACTTCAAGAAGAAACCAAGGTGTGAAGTGAACCAGCTTATTGTACGAGTTGTCAGTCAGAGAGGTCAAGTCCTCCAAATAGGATCAGACAATGGAACAAATTTAATCTCAACAGAGAAAGAGATGAAAGATGCATTGAAGTGGAATCTGGACAAAATCAAGCATTATTGCAAAAGGGAGTTCAGTGGATCTTCAGCCCCCCCGGTGGAGCACATCATGGAGAGTGTGGGAGAGACTGATACGACTAGTTAAGAAAACACTGTTGTCCATCACCAACCAACAGACTCTAGATGAAGAGGGACTTAATATTGTCATGTGTGAAGTAGAGGCAATTTTAAACAGTCGTTCATTAACTACAGTATCAAGTGACCCAAATGACCTTGAAGCTTTGACTCCAAACCACCTTCTCCATCTTAAAGTCCAGCCCAATCTTCTGTCAGGCTTATTTCAGCCTGATGATGTATATACAAGGTGCAAATGGAGACAAGTGCAGTACATAGCAGATTTGTTTTGGACAAGATGGATTAAAGAATACATATCACTTATGCAAGAAAGAAACAAATGGCACCGTGTTAAGTGAAACTTTGTCAAAGGAGACATTGTGCTCATTGCAGACTCAAATGCACCCAGAGGATCTTGGTTAATGGGAAGAGTCTTAGAAACCAGAACCGGATCAAAGGGACTAGTACGCAGTGTGCTCCTAAAAACAAAGACAAACACACTAGAACGGCCTATCAGCAAAATATGTTTGCTAGTTCCCGCTGTGGAATAAAGAATAAGACTGTTGACAGACTTGCAGTAATCTTGTCTGTGACTTTTCAGATGCTCAGAGGACAGTGGTGCTTTGTTTAATGGCTCTGTTTTTTTACTTAGTTATGCTTTATGCCCATAATAATAGGGGCCAGTATGTTCGAGCCATTTATTTTCTTTACCTTATTTATTGAATAGTATAGAAGAATAGCATCACCTGGTGACCGAGTCCCTGTTTTCACCAGACAAACAGGAAATATAGGAAGTGAGCAATCACGGGCACTTTGCCAGTAAATTGATATAAATAATAATTTAACTTTTGTTTTGTTATTTGGTTACTTTTTGTGTTATTTGATTTACTCTATCAGTTTTTATTTCAACTTTGTGGCCTTTTTCTGTTACTTTGCAACTTCATCTGCTACTCCATTCATTCATCGTCACCATCATCATCACCATTACGAATCATCAAGAATCAACAGACTGAGTAAATTAACTCAAGAAATGCGTTGAGAACATGTTCAGCATCTATAACTGTGCGGAATGTGGAAACATTAGAATTGTCTAGTCTATTAGTCTGTCTTAGTTACTGTCTAGGTAGTAATTAAGTGTTAAACCCGTCTCTCTGTCCTGATCTCTTTCTTTATATCTTTCTCTATGAAACAGAGAGACACCAGCAGACCCAAACGTCACCGCTGTCAGCAGTGTGACAAAGCATTCACGACACGTCAAAAGTTAAAGATTCATCAGAGAGTTCATACAGGAGAGAAACCTTACTCCTGTCAGAAGTGTGGTAAGTCTTTCAGTCAGTCAGGTAACCTAACAGAACACCAGCGTATTCACACCAGAGAGAAACCATACAGGTGTGAACAATGTGGAAACAGTTTCAATAATTCAAGTTCATACAGGCAACACCAGCGTATTCACACTGGGGTGAAACTATACCACTGTGACCAATGTGGGAAGAGTTTCAGTCGTTCAAGTACATACAAGCGACACCAGCATATTCATACTGGGGAGAAACCATACCACTGTGACCAATGTGGCATGAGTTTCAGTCGTTCAAGTACATACAAGGATCACCAGCGTATCCACACTGGAGAGAAACCATACCACTGTGACCAATGTGGAAAAAGTTTCAGTCGGTCTCATTCATACAAGCAACACCAGCGTATCCACACTGGGGAGAAACCATATCACTGTGACCAATGTGGGAAAAGTTTCAGTCAGTTGGGCCCATACAGGACACACCAGCGTATTCACACTGGAGAGAAACCATATCACTGTGACCAATGTGGGAAGAATTTCAGTTATCCTACAACATACAGACAACACCAGCGTATTCACACTGGAGAGAGACCATATCACTGTTACCAATGTGGGAAAAGTTTCAGTCAGATGGGCCAATACAGGACACACCAGCGTATTCACACTGGAGAGAAACCATATCACTGTGACCAATGTGGGAAGAATTTCAATGATCCTACTACATACAGGGCACACCAGCGTATCCACACTGGGGAGAAACCATACTGGTGTGACCGGTGTAAGAAAAACTTCACTCTGTCGTCTTCTTTGAAGAGACACCGCTGCATCTGAACTGCTGCAGAGCGCCTCCTACTGTCTGCAGGAGGAACAAGCTTCTCTCTGTCCAACCAACACAGGAAGCTCAAGTGTTCAGGTCACAACACCAAACTGAGCCTCGTTCTTTGTACGTGTTTTTTTATTAATCCAGACCAGTGTGATACAAGCTGGATCAAACTGTCTTGCTAATCTGCATCTGGCTAACTTTGTTGCTTGAATGCGTGTGACAGATCCATTTATCAAACGCAGATGTAGTGATCTTGGATAACTGTGCGCTCCCGTTTTTAAAATAAGTCTTTATTAATTCTTGCCTGTAATGATGTCGCCATATATGATTTTGATTTCTTTGGCTTCCATTCTCATGGGGAACGGGGAACTGGGAAACTTTACAGGAACGACACCTCAGTAAATCTGTCCTCAGACGACCGAGCCTTTCAGTAATTACTTGCTCTAAAACCCTCGGCCACAAACACAAACAGCAATTATTAACACTTAAGTAACACTTCACAATGATAAACTCATAAAATTATGTGTTTAAAAAAAGAATGCTAAAATAGGTAAGGATAATAACACATAAAAGAAAAGCTAATCAGTGTGCTTTACATAAGGGTTTATCTGTGATTTCAGATCTTGAACATTGATGAAGGTTCAAACAACAGAAAAATAGAATTACTGTAAAGGATAAAAGGCAATGTTAATTAAAACCTAAGTTAAAAAGATTTTGGTTTTGAGGTGGCGTTTGAAGGACCTGAGGGCTCGTGCAGGATGTAAAGTCATGTACAATCTGTAATACAGGCCGGGCCTAAACTGTTAAGAACTTTGTAAACAAGTAAAATATGAAAATAATCTTCAAACTGAAACTGTAAATAATCCCTTCTGGTTTAAACCTGTATCTTTCAGACACCATCTTGGATCTTGGTGATCTCTTAGGACACGTTCACTTCTAAAATCTTGTCTAATTATTGCAGCATTTTGATCTATTGGCTTCTCTCTGTGTGGCAAAGCTTGAGGGGCGCGACCATGGTCATGGGAGGAGTCAGGGAAAAGAAGGATTAAGTGTGTGTGTGTGTGTGTGTGTGTGGGTGGGTGGGTGGGGGGGGGGGGGGGGGGACCTGCTGCACTGCACAGGTGCCTCACCTGAAGTGAAGTGGCCATGCTGGTGACAGGCAGGTTTGGGTTTAAACAAAGCAAATAAGAAACATTTGGTTGTTATGTAGGGTTATACTATAAATTGATGTGTGTGTGTTAATCTATAGGGGGGCCGGTGTTGGTTGGACTTGAGGGAGCCGAGCCACAGGGGATTTAATGAGCGTGGCATGTGTGGAGATTGCAGGTAGAGAAATCCGGGACGGTGTGGTTGATGTTAAAGAAGAGCCGTGTATCTTGATGATGTAATGTGTGTAAAGTGTGATGATGTTATTTAGAGAACTAATTGTAATATGATGTTTTTTTCCAGCTAATTCCATAGCATGTCTTGACATGTACCTATCGTCCATGCTACCTGGTGTGGCACTGTAGCTCACTTTGACTATCAATGAAACAGAATACATTAACAATGCCTAGTGTTGCCATTTGTGGGTATGGAAATAAACTAAATCTAAAGAGGAACCAGTGTGTGGAAGATTTGTGTACCCATGCATGCATGTCTGGAAATGTTTTCATGGATTAAATTTTAAAAAGCCTGGTCATAATCCAGCTAACTCTGACTAAACCTGTGGATTTGCAGGTTTGATCTTAAGAATCTGTTGCTCTGGTGAGTTAGACTAAGTTTTAAACTTGCTTCAAGGAACAGAAGATCCCGGTCTGATGCCAAATTGACACCAAAGTCATCAGCTAACTCAGTTATCCATGTAAGAGGAACGAGGCTCTGGACTTTAAATTCCATCAGTGATCCAAGTCCAAACAAACTAGAACTATAGTTTGAATCCATGAGCCGTTAGATCAGGCTGGACGCCACCGGAGAAGAAAACATTGATATTTATTTTTTGTTTAGAAAGGAAACACACTCCTTCACACACTCTACCTTTCTGTCTCACACACACACACACACACACAGTTGATGATTTTTTATTTTTTTCTATTTATTAATATTGTTTTAGTTCTTTGAAGAATACTTAATGCATATTGTTGTTAAAGTTTCTATGTTAAAATTAAACATGAACGTTAATGAGAATTTATCTTCTACTTTTTTACATCTTCATATACGTTCTTGATTTGTTGATTATGAAATGGATTATTGTTGGAAGATGCTGTTTTTTGTTTTTTATTATTGTCATTTGTATCTTTTGTTTCTTACAAAGGTAAAAGGTTGTTAAGTGTAAACTGAGTATTGCACTGCAACACATGGATTACACTCCTGTATAGATTTACAGAACTTACTTTGAGTTTTCAAATTATTTTTTTTATGATTGAACCATTTCACAGTCTTGGGTTTACGTACAATTTGTTTTGTGGTAAATATAGCTCCATATATCTCTTGCATGTATCATATTCACTTGTTTTTACCTGGTTATTGAGTGTGCTTTAGTGTAATAATAAATATATTCTTCCACTGAATGTCCTCTCCTGTGTTCACTGTGTGGGTTTAAATTCAATCAAGCTGATGAGACTGTCAGAGTTTCTGTATCTTCTGGCCCCGTTCTTTAATAAGCTGAATCAAATTTGTGTTTATTAGACTGCATCAATAACTGCTGACTCTACACTTCTACAAGAAGAGCAGTAACAGTTGTTTTTAACTCTATCATCACTTCATCTCATCACTCTACACTGAATTCTAAATTCTTAAATAAATTCAATTAAATTCAAATAAATTACTATAATAAATGTATATCGGGACTGATGGGCGACATGATCCAGACAAAACGACCAATTTGGGGAATTAAAAAAGATTTTAATAGAATTCACTGAATCATTGATATATGGAAAAATCAATCACTAAAATTATAATAAAATGAACAAACAGTTTGAATAAACAGTTTATCAGTAACTAATCAGACAGAATAATCATAATTAATGGTTTGATAAAAATGATATGACAATTATGAAAACAATAAATTGGTCATGTCATTATGAGCCAAATCTAAGAGAGAAATCTGAAATATCACTGAATTTATATTACGAATCAACAGAATAGAAAAATTTAGACAAGTCAATCATGAAAAATACAAGTTAATAATGCAAAGATGTTAATGATAATTCAAGCTGTAAAGTTAAAAGGAAGCGAAACTGTAGAGGTTCTTCTCTCAAAACTCCTTTCTGGCTCTTTTCTGCCCCCGCAACACCCATCGCATCTGCGGTTTTGCTTCGTTCGGCACTTCGGCTCCACTCGGCTCTGGCTGTTCGCGCAATGCATCATGGGTGCGTTTAGTATCGCCGGTGTAAAGCAACATGGCGGCCTACTGTTGACGAGAGAAGAACAAAGAGAGAAAAGAAGTTTCCTCTCGGTCTTCCTGGTCTTCCTGAGTCTAGTAGTTCCTGATAGCAGTCCGGGTTCAAAGCTGTAAAGCTGTAAGCAGCCTAGCCGTTTAAAGTCAGCGGGTTTCTTCCAGATCCTCGGTGCTAACTTTGTGCTGTCTTAGCTCGGATGTGTTATGCTAGGCTACTACTGTGTTAGTCCTACGGTAGATGTGCACGGTTGTGCTCGTCGTAGCGCCGCGGAGAGCGTCCGGTAACTCCGACCAGAAGACTCCAGGTCAGATAGAGGCCTTGGCGACCAGGGAAAAGCCTTTGTCTTCCTCTGATGAAGAAGCAGCTCAGGCTCACGGCCCTCGGACTGCTTCAGGTAGGAGCAAAGGCGGAGAAAGGAGTTTGAGATTGGAGGACAAATATTGTGTGTGTGTGTGTGTGTGTGTGTTCAGGGGGCCATAAAACAATATTGCTACACTAAAATTTCTCATAATTCAGGATTTTGATACTCTGTTACACTCGAGCTCTGTGATTGGGGGACTTTGATGGGGCAGTTCTCTCCGGGATGAGTAGCTTCTTTACCCTCTAACACCCAGATGTACACAGTCTTGTACCTTTGACTTTTTTTCCAACTTTGCTAGTTTTCCCGACGCAGCTGCTACTCGTTTGAGCTGCTGGCTCACTGCGTAGCGGTTCAGGTCATTCAACTGTTGCAGCACCCTGAATGGCGAGTCACGTGACCATGTGTATGTTTAAAAAAAAAAAAATGAATGCGTTTTTTGCTTCCGGAACCGAGAAACGGCCACGCCCATGTCTTCAGTCTCAACTCTATGGAGCGTTCTATCATCCTGCTGGCTGGAGAGTGGCTCTCTGCTGACATCTAGTGGTTTAAGTTGTCAACTGCCCCAAGTACTATTGATCATGAAAGACGCATGAAAGACACATTTAGAACAAATCAGTAATCAGTCAGTTAAAAAAAAACAACTGAGTGGGCTCAGAGATGGAAGACTTCCCAGCAGTGAAACAGGCCTACATGGACATGATTGGACACTGTAGACCCACTTTAACTTCTCTTCTCTTACGTCATTAAAGGATCTTTGTAAATCAACTGGTGAGCAAAGGCAGGAGTCAACTTAAAAATATATTTTTTAAATATAACATTGAGAGAATCCTGGTGAAGCCTCATCAGACCTGGGTTGCACTACAGGGCGATGGGATGATGAAGGTATTTTTGTAGCAAAACTACGGTGGAGAAGGATTGCAATTATCTGTAAATCTGTACTCATTGGTTTTTATAACATATACAAGGTTTTTAAAAACAGGTTTAGGCCTATATCACCTGGCGGTCTTACCAGAGACGTTCTGCATTCGTGCGTGAGTGGGGTCCTGTGTTGAGAGATTGGGGGTGGGAAGGCCAATGATCTTGGATGCATTGTGTGAGGTTTACTCTAACTGTCAGAGTCTCTGGCTGGACCTCCATGTGACTGTGATCCTTGCTGAGACGACCACCATCTTGTTTGGCTGTCTGCTTGTGCTGTACAGCGGCCATATCTGGCAGGCGGCCTCCTACGGCCCCCCCACTACTCAGGCAAGGCAGCCCACGCACATTGGCCAGATGGTGGCGCTGTAACAAGCAACTTTACGTTTTGGCCAATAACTTCTGAACCGTGTGTCGTAGACTGATGACAAGGAGCTCAGTCTTTGACAGGTTAAGATGAAGGTGGCGTTCCTTCATCCATGCCGAGATATCGGCGAGGCACGCCAGATTTATTTATTATTACTATTTATTCTTTTTTTTAATTATTATTACTATTATTTTTGTTGTTTTGTGGCTGTTCCCTTGTCTTACCGACTGTCTCTTTTTGATGATGTCAGAGCTGATTGGCGGGAAGAGAAGAGAGGAGGAGAGGAACGTCGTCGGCCATTTTATCTCAGTTCAGGACAGCTGTGTTGAATTTGGTGTTCGGCAATAAGGAGGCAAGATGAATTCTTCAGAAAAGGTGAGAAAAAATATCACTGTTGTAACATTGATGTTAATCTGTTGGGAAAATTAGTCTATTAGTCTGTCTATTTATAACTTAATGTTACAGTGTGGGTAGTAATTAAGTGTTAAACCTGTCTCTCTGTCCTGATCTCTTTCTTTATATCTTTCTCTATGAAACAGAGAAACACTGACACACCCAAACATCACCGCTGTCAGCAGTGTGACAAAGCATTCACAACACGTCAAAAGTTAGAGATTCATCAGAGAGTTCATACAGGGGAGAAACCTTACTCCTGTCAGCAGTGTGGGAAATCTTTCAGTCAGTCAGGTAATCTAGCAACACATCAACGCAATCACACTGGAGAGAAACCATACAGGTGTGACCAATGTGGGAAGAGTTTCAGTCAGTCTCTTGCCTGCAGGCGACACCAGCTTATCCACACTGGAGAGAAACCATACCACTGTGACAAATGTGGAAAAAGTTTCCGTCATTCTCATGCATACACACAACACCTGCGTGTCCACACTGGAGAGAGACCATACCATTGTGACCAATGTGGGATGAGTTTCAATTATTCTCATGCATACAGGCGACACCAGCGTATCCACACTGGAGAGAGACCATACCACTGTGACCAATGTGGGAAGAGTTTCAATTGTTCTCATGCATATAGGGAACACCAGCGTATCCACACTGGGGAGAAACCATACTGGTGTGACCGGTGTAAGAAAAACTTCTCTGTGTCATCTTCTTTGAAGAGACACCGGTGCATCTGAACTGCTGCAGAGCGCCTCCACTGTCTGCAGGAGGGAGGAGGATCAGACAGTGGGTACAGCCGATGGTGAAGAGGAGGCTGGAGGACATCTCCAATGAAATTATTTGGGACCAATTGAGGCGCTGCTGAAAGACTGTAATGAACGTAACTGAGACTAATTCACACAATATGAGCCTATAATGAAATGTTGATTATTTTTGGACAAATGATAGGCAACAAATTACGCAGCATATTAGAGGGCTTTCAAAGTTCATGTGGAGTCGGCCTGGAAATGAACTGAGTGTAAAGGGCATTTTTACTTTATTTCACTACTTTGCCATCGAAGACGGCGTTTTCCACTGTCTGCAAAATGTGCGCATGCATAGGTCGATGTTGTCGTAGCGGAATTCTCATGCCAAGTTTGTTCTTATAAATCTGAAAATCTGCGTACATACTTTTCGGCTGGTTTTTTTAAATGAGTTCCCAGGATCCCATTCTTCGCACGTTGTTTAATTTATGCAGGCTAATATTATGTTTGCCGGTTCAAATTGTCTTGCTAATATGCATCCGTGTTCTTCAAATCCATGTGGTGGATGGATCTATCAAACATAGACATACATGATGTAAGAGTTAATAAAACTGAAGGCTATGTGGAAGAAAAATATCTTAACTATGAAATGCAACACTGCCAAAGCCTCTAAAATCAGAGCAATCATTGCAGGAAATGCCAATAAATTAAATGTGTAATTACGCAATTTATTTATCTGTGGCCCATGTTGCATCATTGCATCTTAACTGTTTTCAGGGTTTGGGTCGGGCATATGTTGCTATCTGTGAAGCTCATATGGTAAAGTTTGTGCCTGGTGATGTGGGTTCTGCAGAGGATCTTAGTCTGTATTAAATAGGTTTTGGAATGCAGGTCATGGAAAAAGTATTATTGCATATACTTTGCTAGTTGATGCTGGATTGTTGCATGCCAAGGTCTGATGTCCATTCATTTTTCTATTGGAATTGATATTTTCTGGTTAGGTTTGAGTGAACAAAATTTTTGTTTTTTTCTTGAAGTAGCAGTGATCCAATATGTTGTATTTTTCTTGAATGAGGTCAAAGGTCATGAGCATGCCCTCATTGAATAAATGTTCTAAGCTGGTTATTCCTTTTAGCTTCTATGTCTGGAAAATAAAAGTTTTTGTTTGTTATTCGGAACAGAGGGTGGAACGTTATGGTGGAGGATTTCATCTGATTTCCACCAGGCAGTTAGTGGTGTTGATAGTTTCTTTTGAAGCAGCCGTGAGTTTTTATGGTTTTGTTGAAGAATGAAATGTCTTTGATGGGCAGTTTTTGAGTTGTAGTTTGTTCTATGTGAAGCTGTGATGGGTTTACATTATTTGTCCGGTGCTGGATGTTTTGTAATTGATGTGAAAGGAAGTAATGATAGAAGGTTTGGGTTCCTGGAAGTTGGATATTTTCATTCAGGTTTTTTTGCCTTACCAGTAATATGTGTTGACTGCAGAGTTGAGAGGAGAACCAGCTTGATGGTGGATTGACAGGCGTCATGGAGGAGAGGTGATTGATTTTTGGAGGAATGTTCATCTTGACAGTGGAAATCCAACCTATTAGAGATAATGGTAGTTTCTTTCCAAATTGTCCTTTTTATTAGTGAGGGTACGAACTTGAGTTTGGATAATTGTTTAAATTTGATGAGATGTGGATGCAAGGGTATTTAATAGATTGAGTTTAGCATTTAAAAGGGAAAAAGTCCCAAACCTCACCTTCCCAATTGAGTTTGGTTAGAGGCAGAATCTCAGATTTTGAATTAATGGAGTCCACTATTAATAAAATTCAAGTGGCACATTCTTTTCTTTTTGTTTCATGCTTTACTGATAATGATTGATTGATTGATGATTGATGGAGTAGCCAGATACCGGAGGGAGGATGAGGGGTTTGTTATGTACAATAAAATGTCATCAGCATACAAATTGATTTTATGATTGTTTGCTGGCTATGCTGGACAAGCTGCATGGAGCCATTTCATGGTTATTTTCCGTTCTTTTTTTCACTGTGAAGTCAAGTCAGGTCCCCAGACACTTCAGTTGTTTTGGAGAAGGCTTCTGCGCCATTCCGCTGTGGAGCTCAGGACGCTGTATGGACTAACAAACTTCACCTGAGTTTCAGCTGGCATGGGGGGAGGAGATAATGACTGAATTTTCATTTTTGGGTGAACTATTCTTTTAAATTTCATAATTAAAATAAAAACATTTAAATAAAATAATAAATAAGAGCCATTGTCTTCTGTAATAAGTTAAGTTCCTTGTACATGTCACAGTGACAGGTTTGGAAAAGACGTCTGAATACAAATCTACAAAGTTTATTATAAACAACATTCAGAGATGAGAGATGGTTTTTTGTTGTTTTTTAATGGACAGTGTCAATGTAATCCAAATTCATGTGTTGTGTAACATGTCTTTTGTTGAAATTGGAAAAAAAACAGTGTTTAGACCTGTAAAGAATACCAAGAACTAAGATTCCTCCTCTTGTGACAGAATCGCTGTGTAATCTAAATGAGACGTCTGAGTCTAGCAGAACACCAAGATGTTTTATAGAGTCAACCTGTGAGAAGAGAGCGTCACTACCCTGTTTCTTTCTCTTTTTCTTTATATCTTTCTCTATGAAACAGAGAGACACCAATGGACCCAAACGTCACCGCTGTCAGCAGTGTGACAAAGCATTCACAAGAAATGAAAACTTAAAGAATCATCAAAGAGTTCATACAGGAGAGAGACCTTACTCCTGTCAGCAGTGTGACAAAGCATTCTAAGGTCTTCAACAGTTAAAGATTCATCAGAGAGTTCATACAGGAGAGAGACCTTACTAAGAGTGGGAAATCTTTCAGTCAGTCAGATCCACACTTGAGAGAAACCATACTGCTGTGAACAATGTGGAAACAGTTTCAGAGATTCAAGCTCATACAGGCAACACCAGCGTATTCATACTGGGGTGAAACCATACCACTGTGACCAACGTGGGAAGAGTTTCAGTCAGTCAGGTACATATAGCTTGCACCAGCGTATCCACACTGGGGAGAAGCCATACTGGTGTGACCAATGTAAGAAAAACTTCACTCAGTCAACTTCTTTGAAGAGACACCGGTGCATTTGAACTGTTGTAGAGCGTCTCCACTGTCTGCAGGAGCAACAAGCTTCTCTCTGTCAGACAGTAGGTGCAACCGGTGGTGAAGAGGAGGCTGGAGGACGGCTGTACGCCCCGCACCGGCACCTCTGATTCAATTATTTGGGACCAATTGAGGTTCTGCTGAAAGACAGTAATCCACTTAATTGAGACTAATTCACACAATATGAGTGATCCAGTGTTGTATTGTTCTTGAATGAGGTCAGAGGTCATGAGGAAGCCCTCACTGAATAAATGATCTATGCTGGTTATTCCTTTTAGCTTCCATGTCTGGAAAATAAAAGTTATTTGTTTATTAGGAACATGATGTTGTGCCATATTGGGGTAAGAACAGAGGGTGAAAAGTTATGGTGGAGGATTTCATTTGATTTCCACCAGGCAGTTAGAGTGGTGTTGATAGTTTCTTTTGATTCACATGCTTCATGGAGAAGAGGTGATTGATTTTTGGAGGAATGTTCATCTTGACGGTGGAGATTCAACCTGTTAGAAATTATCGTAGTGTCCTTCCAAATTGTCTTGTATTTCTTTTAGTAAGGGGATGAAATTGAGTTTTGATAATTTGTTTAAATTCAATGAAATATGGATTCCTTTATATTTACTAGACTGAGCTGTGCATTTTAAAAGGTAAAAAGTCCCAAACCTCACCAGGCAGAATCTCAGTTTTTGAATTGATGGAGTCCACTATGACTAAAATCTTGCACACTCTTTTCTATTAGTTTTACTGATAATGATTGATGATTGATGGAGTAGCCAGATACAATAAAATGTCATCAGCATACAAACTGATTTTATGATTGTTTGCTTTGATGTTGATGCCTGATATGCTGTTACTGTGTCTGATAGAGGCAGCCAGGGGGAAACAAAAGGCACAAATAACAGTGGCAGTAACAGACATCCTTGTCTCGTACCTCTAGTAAGTGAAATGGTTTGGATGCATGTCATGTTCATCACTATAGAAACAGTTGTGAGTTGTAGAGTATTTTTATCCAGTTAATGAAGTTTGAACCGATTCCAACATGTGAAGAGTGTTGAAGAGAAAGGACCAGTCTGCCCTGCTGAACGCCTTTTCACCATCTACAGATGCTATAAAGAATGGATGGTGTTTTTGTAGAGGTTTATTAAATTGAATAATCTGCTTATTTTCTGAGGAACGGCTCCCTGTAATGAAGCCAGTTTGGTCTGTATGTACAAGTGATGGAATTACAGATTCCAGTCTCACTGACAGAGCTTTGCTTATCATTCTTAGGTCTGAGTTTGTTAATAAGTGGCGGTAACTGGAGCGTTGTGTGAGGTTTTTATTTGGTTTATTTGGAAGCTCAAGTGTTCAGGTCACAACACCAAACTGAGCCTCGTTCATCATACGTTGTTTTATTCATCCAGGCCAACGTGACGCTAGCCGGTTTATCTAACTAACTCTGTTATCCATGTATGAGGATCGAGTCCCTGGACTTTAAATTACAGCTGGGTTTACTCTGGCACACACACACACACACACACACACGCATTATTTGTTAAACCAAATGTTAGTTCTGTGTGGTCCAAACTATTTTAATGAGATTCGAGATACATTTTGACTGATTTTTATGTAACTGTTTTGAAAAGTTTTTTTTATATTTTAGTCACCACTAAAGATTTTCTATTTTCCAGGAAGTGAAAGTAATGCGAGTTTGTTATAAAAATTCTGTAAAACAATTATTTTTTAAATCATTTTGGCACAAATTGTAAAATAGGTGTATTGGGTAGGTAGAAGTAGTTAGAATGAGCTAAAAAAAAGGTGAAAAGTCATTTTTCATTTCAATGTGACTTTAATACACATTGTTATGTTGAAGTTCCTTTGTTAAAGTGTGAACATTAATGACAATGTATCTTCTACAAATGTATTATTTCTCAAGATTCTGTGATGTTTCGCTTTGTTTTATTTGGTGTTTTTTTTATATTAGTTTGTATCGATTGTTTTTTTGGGGAAATCTTAAGTGTTAACATTCATAAAATCAATTAATAAACAGGTTATATACATTTATTTAAAAGACTCATGAAAGATTTTTGAATAACTTTATTAATATTTCATATATTAGATATTACAATTCTTCAAAATGTAAACTTGAACATCACAACAGCGACTGTCTATTTACTGATACAGACAAAACATTACAGGCAAAAAAAAAAAAAACAGCCTGACTGGACTCAGTGACGTCACCGTTTCAAGACGCTCCGTTCGGCACTTCGGCTACACTCGGCTCTGGCTGTTCGCGCAATGCATCATGGGTGCGTTTAATATCACCCGTGTAAAGCAACATGGCGGCCTACTGTTGACGAGAGAAGAACAGAGAAAATAGGTTTCCCGCTCGGACCGTATTTATACAGGCAAGGCAAAACGCCCAAACCGGAAGTCTCATTTTCTGTCATCCTTTAGCAGATGCGTTCCGCTGGTTCGAATTAACAGAAAATAACACTTCCGGTTTGGGCGTTTAGCCTTCAAAATAAAAGCGCCAGATTTTAAACGTATAAATAGTTTTAAACCAATTACTTTGTATTTAATCTTCAAATTCAATAAGTGAGCACAGATATTAATGTTTGATGTCAAAATAAATACCATAATATGTGCCATTTTTAACTATAAATGCTGTATATATTCCACTTTCTGACATTTTCTGACTAAATTGGACACTGTACAGTTTACCTTTATTTGTATGTGCACAAGTTCTATGTCAAAACACTTCTGCTGACCTGTACTTTCATCAAAAACTAACATTTAGGTACAAGCTAAAAAGCCATGATAGGCCCTCAAAGTCAGCCATACTGTAATAATGTGACACTTTCTGACTAAATTGGACACTGTACAGTTTATCTTTATTTGTATGTGCACAAGTTAAATAAAGAATAAAGTACAGTATCTAAGACACATTTGAAACACACACAATAGTCTCAAGTCTTTTTCACACTGTAAAATTTGTATTTACTGGTTTCAATGGCAGGTATGACTGAAAAAAAGAAATGTGACAAATATGAAATATATACATAAATAATAAATAAAGCATAGAATACTTATAGTAGCAAAGTTGCAAAGTGGCAAAAAAAAGTGTAGATGTGTTTTGGCCCTGGCTGAACACATCAGCTGCAGTCTCTCTGCATCCTCACTTGACAATATTCTCCTAGAGCAGAAACAAGATTCTTTTAGGTAGTTTGTCCAAGAGTAATGAGTTTACATACAGCCACTATGTAATCACAGAAGTATCTCATCTTCAGGTAACCATCTACGTTTGCATTGTTCATGTTTGATCTTTCTGAACACAGGTGTGTCTTTTCCTATTCCACTTATTTTACCTGCTGCTGAAGACCTGGGGTCTGCATTTGCCAGTGTGGCGGTGTAATGGCTAAATGCAGAAGTGTTTTCTAGTCATCTGCCACTAATCTTCCTCCCTGTGCTGCCCCTTTAAGAGAACTGATGGACTCGCCTGTCCGTGCTTGGCTGTATGTGTGCCGTTGTTATTGTTTGGTTTCCATAGTAACAATGCCAACTGCTGTTTTTTTCTTTTCTGTTCACTTTCTCCTAATCCCTAAACAACATATGTCTGTAAGTAATTATAAACATTTGTTTAGACACTTACCTTTATGTGTTTCTCAGCTTTAATACTTACCTTAAAGATCGCTAGTTTCTTCTTGCTTCTTGTTAATTATAAAAACGTTAGCAATGCTAATCGCGTTAGCACGCTATGGCTTTTCCAATGTTAAGTTAGCATTTGCGCTAATCGCTACCTGGATACATACTATCCAGTTCATTGAACATCAGCTACTCCAGCTAACCAGCACATACATATGTTTATTTGTGTTATGTGTATTTGGATCCTACTTGTTTTGCCTCAATATATGTAGATGAAAGAAAGTAGACACATTGTAACTTGTAATGTATTCACTTGTATTGCAGTTTCGCAGTGCTTTTAAAAGTAAACATCCTGAAACATACTTGCTGCTTCTTGGATGTTTATGGAAGAAACCTGTTAGCTATCTGCCAAGCTAGGCAGCATCTCAACACTCTAGTGAGGGCAGAATACTCACGCTCTGGGACTCTATTTGGTCTCGCCCTCAATTTGTCTTTAGTGTGGAATATGTCACCAGTGTAAGTAATATAAAATATAGCTTCACTCTGAGAATGGAGAACAATTTGGAATGCCATTGGACACGAATCATGCAGACATGAGCCATTGATGGTGAGGTGTGGAGTTTTTGTAATCCTCACTTTAGCAGTAGAAAGGTAGTTCTTCTCAAACCGAACTATGCGGTAGGGATTGGATTTCTTGATCTTGCCATTTATATTTTTGGAATGTGTTCTCTTCCTTGTCTATTTTGGAGTGAAAATCATCCCATTCAGAAGGTTGAAAGGTAAAAGTGGAAGTGCTTGGTGCTGGATGTTTGAAGGCTCCTAGTGTTGCCTCATGTCCTAGAATGCACTTAAGGGTGCTCTCTGATATAATCTGCTCTTGTGTTTCATCTGGACTAAGCCTATTCAATGCACGCTGACACTCTGAAGTTTGATCAGACCTTTTGTCTATTTCCCTCTCCACAACAGGTGGATCAGGCTGTACAAGCAGGTTGCTCTGGTTTACAAGTATTTCATCCATTTCATTCTCAAACAACAGGGAGATCAAGATGTATATTTGCCTGGCTGTCCCACTCTATCCCTTTATTTTCCATGAAGAAAATCCCTTGGGGCAATGTCTCATAGTTGCATGTGCTAGGTAAGCATGCAAATATAATATGGATCTAAGTCTCTACTCCGCGAAACTTTCAAACGTTTAAAATGATACCAGTTTCCACACAGATCACATGCAACCATTGCTTCCTTGGGGTCATTTGGGGTTTGGCAAATACAGTACAGAGCTCTTTTAGTCGGTCTGACCCACTCGTCACCTACTCGCTTTCTTGCATGCCTTTTGCCTAGTCGTTGTTTGATGGGAATAACACAGGTATTCTCACTTACAACTAATGTGTTTATTATCTGTGTACGAATTGTTGCTGATATCAAGGTCGGCTTTGTCCGCACTATCTACGTTTAGAATCTCACTAACAGTAATTGGACATGCACTTCTAAGTGGATCTTAGAGATTTTATGGGTATCTTGACATGCTGTGATCTCTGCATCATCTCCACTTTTTTGTGGCAGATCAGCAGGAGCAATTTTATCCTTTTCTATCTGATTGAGAAGCTCTTTCACATTACCTCTGTTGCCTTTCCAAATTATAATAAGCTCTGTAGCAGTGCGTCTCTCATTCTCTTTTGTACTTGTTGGCCAACCAAGAATATTTCCAACATCTTTCCAAAATGGCATATTGAGATCTGTGCGATGTTGATTTACAGTATGTATGGCTTTTGCTATCTCAAAGTAATCCAAAGCTTTCCTCTTTATACCCTTTATTTTCTTCTGATTGTTCCTACGAGCATAACTGCTGCCACCACATAGTTTGTTATAGACTCATTGGTGAAGCATAACAAAAATCTGCTTTAGAGGCTGAATCACAGGAGTACCACAAGAGAAATAAACTTACCTGGATGTCCATGAGCTTTTTTCAGCCATCGATACCTGTCGTGTCACATCCAGGTTGTTCCCCCTTGGTGCTGGAAACAAACACATTGAAAAGAGGTGTTACAGGAGTAAGGAGTAATAGTAAGCATGTAAGTAATAGTAAGATGTGTGTATAGAAACAAGGCAATTACCATGGTGAGCTGGAGTGAGACGGGCAACGTTTTTTCACGTTTTTTCAGTCAACATTTGAGTGTTGTGGATTTCTAGAAATGACGCTCTTATTCTGAAAAAATCGCACCGGAAGTCTTATGTTGACTAAAAAAAACGTCTTTTTTGCACAGAGAAACAAATAATTAAGCAACAAAATGCAACTATACAATATGTACAATGTTTTTCCATGATAAGAATTGTTGTAAACATTTAGTTGAAGGTTCCCCTCTACATTGTGTAGTGAAAGTACAGGTCTGTAGGAGTGTTTTGACATAGAACTTTATGCCCATACAATGAAAGTTCAACTGTACAGTGTCCAATTTAGTCAGAAAATGTCAGAAAGGTGTATTATATGCAGCGTTTATAGTTAAAAATGGCACCGTATGGTATTTTTTCCATTATTTTGACATCAAACATTAATATGGGTGCTCATTTATTGAATTTGACTATTAAATAATTAGTTTAAAACAGTACTTATACGTTTAAAATGCCGCGCTTTTATTCTGAAGGTAAAACGCCCAAACCGGAAGTGTTATTCTGTTAATTCGAACCAGCGGAACGCGTCTAGCTGGCGGAACACAGCCAGCCGAAGATTATCTCCTAGCTCGATAACAGTTCGCCTCAATCTAAATGTGAGGCTTTTTTTGTGTGTTCGGCTCAGTTTGTAACACTGCGAGAGAAAGAGGCTTCGATTCTGCTCCGACACAGCGCGGGCGGGCGGCTCAGAAAACGGTGAGGCTGCTATCTGTTGAATGAATACTAAGACCAGTAACGGAGGACAAAACAAAACTCAGATTCTGTAGTGAGTCGGAGTTACCGGACGCTCTCCGCGGCGCTACAACGAGCACAACCGTGCACATCTACCGTAGGACTAACACAGTAGTAGCCTAGCATAACACATCCGAGCTAAGACAGCACAAAGTTAGCAGCACAAAGTTAGCACCGAGGATCTGGAAGAAACCCGCTGACTTTAAACGGCTAGGCTGCTTACAGCTTTACAGCTTTGAACCCGGACTGCTATCAGGAACTACTAGACTCAGGAAGACCAGGAAGACCGAGAGGAAACTTCTTTTCTCTCTTTGTTCTTCTCTCGTCAACAGTAGGCCGCCATGTTGCTTCACACACTTCTTCTTCGTCTTCCTTTTCTTTGCAGCAGACTAGACGCTTAGGCGTGCTGCTGCCCTAGCAAGTGGTTTAAAAAGTACTATTGATCATGAAAGACACATTTGGAACAAATCAGTAGTCAGTTAAAAAATACTGAGTGGGTTCAAAGATGGAAGACTTCCCAGCAGTGAAACAGACCTACATGGACATGATTTAAACACTGTAGACCCACTTTTAACTTTCTGTAGGTTCTTCTTCTCTTTCTTCTTTAAAGGATCTGTGCACAACACTATACAGTGTTTCTGTCAGTCCACACCCATCAGAGCTAATTTAACCCTTTAGATGTTTGACCAGAGATATCAGGGGCTTGACAGTTGGACCCCGCCTCCTCATTTACATACAGCTTACTAATCAAAAATGGCAAATGTGAAACATCAGAGATGGGAAAACGAATTATGACAAAAAAGAAATGGGAATTTAGTTTTGAATTTAATATATATATATTTTTTTTATTTCTATATACCGTATTTCCTCTAATAGTGGCCGGTATTCAATTAAAAGCCGGGGGCATGTTCAATCTAAATACGGTGTGCACCGTTTTGCTACGGTTTCCGGGTTGAACGTCACGTGCTGCTTGGTGTCTGCAACAACTGAACTAACTAGAAGACATGTTTGTATCTTTTGCTGTATGAACCATGTGGAGAGACACTTTCATAAACTTTTCTACTCCACTCTACTCCTCTAAATATATAATGGTAAATATTACAATATCATATCACAACAACAGTGATCAGCAATAATGACCTAATACTCATAATAAAATAATTAGCTCATATAGATCCTAACACAGTCTGAAGGTAAGAAGTGGATTATCCTTCACCTGAAATGTTTGCCTTGTCATCCTGAAATGCAAATGAGGCAAATGCTGGATCACTATAATTAGGAAGCAGTTTCCACAAACCCCTTCAGTCCACTGGGATGTTCTCTGCTGGTCTGGACGGAGAGGGCAGCGACTGTAACATCGAGTGTGTTTTATAGTATTAAACACATATTTAAAGAACGCAAAAAAAAAAATGGCCTCCTCAGCTGCCGTAGTTGCAACGCTCGCGTAACACAACAGGGTGTTCAACGCACCACCGTTTACATTTAAATAAACTAGGAAACATTTGCTTCTCATTTATTCCACTGGTAACCATCTACTTACTGATGTCATCCTCTGCCTTAAACCTGATGGAGCAAAGCTGAAAACAGTTTTTTAAACCTGTAATAAGTGATTTCAGACCCTTTAACCAATCTGAAGCTACTGTTGCTGTGTGGAGATTTCCTTGAGTCATAATGATATAAACCAATATCCAGCTGCGTTGCTGTTTTCTCCTCTTTTCTAAAGCTTGTTGTCAAAACTCGGACTCCTCCCCCCCCATTCAGTAGCTTTTGTTTATATATATATAAAACTAGCTTGTCTCCTCCCTCGCTGTTTAAAAGCGGCGCTCACCCCTTCCCAAAAATCTCGTATTCCATGTTGGAATAGATGAAGCGAGCGAGTAAACTGTTAAACTAGTAAACTTGCTACCTGCCTCTTCACTTGTCATTGTGGGTCATGTGACCTTCAGTGGGAGAAACATCTGTCAAAGTGAGACTGGTAACCGGTGACTCTTCTCTGTAGGTACGTTTAGCTTAGCTGTTAGCCTTGAAATGAAATCCTTACATTTCAGCTTGTCTGTTAGGTGGCTACATCTCTGCTATTGCCATACAAACACCGTTGTTTCTGAGAATAATCACCATACATCATCGATCATTGTGTACAACCAGTGTTTCCCCTATATGCTGTATATTCTACTGTGGCAGGTCGCCACGGTAAAGTCATGACCCGCCATGCTAAAAATATGTTCTGCAGTGTTTTCTATAGTATTTATGTAGTACTCAGGAGCGGCACCGCTGCTGAAAATACACATTAAATTTTTTTTTAATGTATTTCTTGCAAGACGTTCCTTTAATGATTAAAGTGATAAATAGCGCCGTGTGGTCGCGGACATTCATTTCCATATCTTTATACTGTGGATTTTAAATTTACATTACGTCATTTAGCAGACGCTTTTCTCCAAAGCAACTTACAATAAGTACATTTTGTCAACAGTCTTCGTCAGCTAAGCCTTTTAATAGGAATATGTATCATTTGTTGATTTTTTTATTTTTATTTTTTTTTAATATAGAAGAAGGGTAAGGATATAGGTTAGTTCAAGAGGGGTCCAGGTGTAACCTGTAGAGATGTGTCTGATTAACTCTTTTAAAAAACCTTGTTGGTAGGATATCATGAGAATATGTGATATATATAAGATATGCTATATATAAGATATAAGATGTGCTCAAAATAACTCAATGATGTCAACACTAATGAAACCATAATGTTTTCTCAAGAGTTTTAAGTCTTCATAAAGCTGCTGGGAGCTACAATCACTGTTATTACTATTATTATTATTATTATTATTATTATTATTATTGTTTTTATGGGTGTTCCCTTGTCTTAACGACTGTCTCTGTTTGTTGATGTCAGAGCTGATTGGCAGGAAGAGAAGCATCCGGTGGAGGAGGAGAGGAACATTGTCGTCCATTTTGTCTCAGTTCAGGACAGCTGTGTTGAATTTGGTGTTCGCCACAAAGGAGGCAAAATGAATTCTTCAGAAGAAGTGAGAAAAACTATCACTGTTGTAACATTGATGTTGATCTGTTGGGAACATTAACCTGTTAGCTTGTATATTTATTTGATGTATGACAATACCTATGATTGCTAATTATTCTCTCTTCCTCCCTCTTGGCAACATTAGCCTGTTGGCTTGGTTATTCATACATTCATGATAAGATATTTGACAATACAAGATGTCTGGAGGAAATAAAATATGATGCTGTCATATAGTGTGTGGAATATGTCATGACAGTAGTCTGATTTCTTTCTTTATATCTTTCTCTACAGAAAAAGAGAGACACCAGACCCAAATATCACCGCTGTCAGCAGTGTGACAAAGCATTCCCAGGACTTCAAAAATTAAAGGATCATCAGAGAGTTCATACAGGAGAGAAACCATACTCCTGTCAGCAGTGTGGGAAATCTTTCAGTCAGTCAAGTCAGCTAACAAGGCATCAACGCATTCACACGGGAGAGAAACCATACTGCTGTGAGCAATGTGGGAAGAGTTTCAGTCAGTCATGTAATTTCAGGCAACACCAGCGTATCCACACTGGGGAGAAACCATACTACTGTGAACAGTGTGGAAAGAGTTTCAGTCATCAAACTACATACAAGAAACACGTTCACACTGGAGAGAAACCATATCACTGTGAACAGTGTGGGAAGAGTTTCAGTTATTCAAGTACGTATAAGGCACACCAGCGTATTCACACCGGGGAGAAACCATACCACTGTGACCAATGTGGGAAAAGTTTCAGCCGTTCCGATAGATACAGTAAACACCAGCGTATCCATACTGGAGAGAAACCGTACTGCTGTGACCAATGTGGGAAGAGTTTCAGTGATTCTAATGCATACAGGCAACACCAGCGTATTCATACTGGGGAGAAACCATACCACTGTGACCAATGTGGGAAGAGTTTCTCTCAGTTAAGTACATACAAGCGACACCAGCGTATCCACACTGGGGAGAAACCATATCACTGTGACCAATGTGGAAAGGGTTTCAGGCATTCAAATAGATACAGGGAACACCAGCGTATCCACACTGGGGAGAAACCATACCACTGCGACCAATGTGGGAAGAGTTTCATTCACTCAAGTTCATACAGGTTACATCAGCGTATTCACACTGGGGAGAAACCATACTGGTGTGACCGGTGTAAGAAAAACTTCTCTCTGTTATCTTCTTTGAAGAGACACCGCTGCATCTGAACTGCTGCAGAGCGCCTCCTCTGTCTGCAGGAGGAACAAGCTTCTCTCTGTCCGACCGACGCAGGAAGCTCAAGTGTTCAGGTCACAACGCCAAACTTTAGGCCTTATTTATAAAACTGTGTGTAGATTCCACACTAAAAGGTTACATTTTCATTTTTACATTCATTCTATTCTCTCTCTGAGAAAATGGCAAAGTCTGAGCAAGACCGACAAGAGAAATGTCTCCGGTGACCTCAGTTCAGGCTTTTCCAACCAAAAACAGTTGAGAAGCAAAATGTTGCATATCATATGGTAAAGTTTGTGCCCGGTGATGTGGGTTCTGCAGAGGATCTTATTCTTTATTAAATTTTGGAATTGCAGGTCATGGTCAAGTATTATTGCATATATTTTCCAGTTTATGCTGGATTGTTCCATACTAAGGTCTGATATCCATTTGTCTATTGGAATTGATTTTTTTCTGGCGAATATTTGTGATATTTTTTTTTAGGTTTGAGTGAATAGAGTTTTTGAGAAAGAAGAGGGGTTTTGTAGATGTATGTTTTTTTTCTTGATTCTTGCCTTTTCATCTTGAAAATGGAGATTCAACATCTTAGAGATAATGGTAGCTTCTTTCCAAATTGTCTTTTATTTCTTGTAAGTAACTTGAGTTTGGATAATTGTTTTAGATTTAATGAGATGTGGATTCCTTGGTATTTAATAGATTGAGCTAGGGCTGAGCAATAATTTAATATTATCGTTTATCGTCTTTCAGTGGAATCATATCGTGATCATATGATATTTTGATATCATGACACATTTCTGCTGTCTGAACTGATGATGACAAGCAAATCTTACTTAAAAAACTGATAGAATGAGGTATGGTAGGAATATTATTTGAATATTTCTGTTTGACATCATACCTAACATTACCATTCGGTTCAATGAGATGAACATTAATTTGATTATTTAACATGATTTTGCATACATGAACCATATCGTGATATATATTGATATCGAGAAAAATCCATATGATTATCATGATATTGATTTCAACCATATCGCCCAGCGCTAGATTGAGCTGTGCATTTAAAAAGGTAAAGTCCCAAACCTCACCATCCCAGTTGAGTTTGGTTAGAGGCAGAATTTCACATTTTGACCAATTGATGGAGTACACTATGAATACAATTCAAGTGGCACATTATTTTCTTTCTGTTTCATGCTTTACTGATAATGATTGATTGATAGATGATTGATGGAGTAGCCAGATACCAGAGGGAGGATGAAGGGTTTGTTATGTACAATAAAATGTCATCAGCATACAAACTGATTTTATGATTGTTTGCTTTGATGTTGATGCCTGATATGCTGTTACTGTGTCTGATAGAGGCAGCCAGGGGGAAACAAAAGGCACAAATAGCAGTGGCAGTAACAGTCATCCTTGTCTCGTACCTCTAAGTGAAATGTGTCAGGTTAACCACTATAGAAACAGTTGGTGAGTTTTGGAGTGTTTTTATCCAGTTAATTACGTTTGAACTGATTCCAACATGGTGAAGAGTGTTGAAGAGAAAGGACCAGTCTGCCCTGCTGAACGCCTTTTCACCATCTACAGATGCTATAAAGAATGGATGGTGTTTTTGTAGAGGTTTATTAAGTTGAATAATCTGCTTATTTTCTGAGGAACAGCTCCCTGTAATGAAGCCAGTTTGGTCTGTATGTACAAGTGATGGAATTACAGATTCCAGTCTCATTGACAGAGCTTTGCTTTTCATTTTTAGGTCTGAGATTTTTAATAAGTGGCGGTAACTGCAGCATTTGTGAGATTTTCAAAAATACGAGCAAATTGTAAAAATAAAAATCGTAATAATAATTCCTTCAATTACAATAGGGCTTCGCACGAAGTCGTGCTCGGGCCCTAAATATTGGATAACAAGCCCATCCAGTATCATCACTGTGATATACTTCAGAAGCACAACTGTATGAGATTTGAGAATTTTAGATTTGATTCAAATGTGTGTCTTGTTTTAAGGATTTTACACAATCTAGCCCCTCCTCCACTAAGTGAACATGTCACTTTGTGAGCAGAGAGCAACACTAAAGCCTCTAGAACTTTCTCAACTCCCTTTTTCTGTTACAGGCACTAAAGCTGCAGTTCCTTTAGCAGTTTTAAAACCAAATTAAAAATCTGGTTTAAAGCGAAACAAACATGCAGCCACTAATTTGCAGACTGTAACTGCAGGGTTCCTAGCAGGTCTGGAAAGTCTGGAAAAGTATTAAAAATGAATTTGATCGTTTCCAGGTCTTGAATAGTTTGGGAGGTTTAAAAAATGTCTGAAAAAGTATGGAAAATGTTGCGGTTCAGGTCCGACACACACATAATTCTACCTTTTATGTTGGTGTAGAGCCACTTTGAGTCCGCAAAGAAAAGGAAGACAAAGTAGATTAACAATGGATTCTGTAGCACTTTTAGATATTGATATTAAGAGAGGTATTTGTAATAGAGAAGCTGTGGTAGGGGTATTTTTGGATATAAAAAGTCGTATGATTCAGATTACGCTCTTATTCTGAAAGAATCGCACCGGAAGTCTTATTCTTATTTCAGCTGGCGGAACACAAGCCCCCTCCAGTTGGACAACAAATATAGGAGTTTCTACCTCTGGCTGTTCGTCTTATGGCTCCCCGTTCCTTTCCGAGAGCCGCTCATCGTTATTTTTTCTTTTTTTTTTAGGGGGCGGGGGTTACTAGGTTTATCTGTGAAATAATCACTAGGATAATGAGAGGGTAGGATTTGGATCAGATTCAAACTAAGACATCCCACCGATATAATTTCATTTCGCATGTGTGGACTAGGTTTAGCAGCACTGAATAACTCGTAGGCCTATTGCCAGACCTGATGTCAATGATCTGTACTGTAAACATTACACAAGGTGGCGCCATCTCCCTCTGCTTTGTCAGTGAATTTACTTTGAATTTACCCTCTGTATGAAATGTGTTATGTAAATAAAGTTGCCTTGCCTTGAATGCAATTCATGCAACACTTAATATTAGACAACTTCTATTGGCACAATAAAAAAAAACAAGTATAATGAATTTTTGTGCAAAACCGATTTTAGTGCAAATCACATAGATAATCTGGCGCGTCAGGTTAAATGGATTTAAGGCAGGCAGTGAAATTTGGGCACAACGATAAAAAGAACGGCTCTGACCAAGAACGACTCGGTTCCCTTCGTTCGTACCAAAGAGCCGTTGAAAAGAATCGGATCGTTCGCGAACGTAACATCACTCGTGGCCAGACAGTCGGCTTCTCTTCCTGATCGTCATGGGAAACATCACACAGCCCCCCCCCCCCCTCCCCTCCTGCCTCTCTGGGTCGGGAGCAGCTCCCTCCTCCGGTCTCACCGAGAGTTGGAGACTCCATTATTAGAAGCGTTAGGTCAAAACCCGCCGTTACCCACTGTTTACCGGGCGCCACGGGTTTTAGACGTTTTAAATCAGATCCCAGACCATTTCCTTAATGTTATTGTCCATGTTGGCACCAATGACACCTCTTCTCAAAAGTCTGAACTGCTTAAACGTAATTTTATCCGCCTTTTTAGCTCACTTAACGAATGTGGCGAACAAGCTTTTATTTCTGGACCCATCCCATCTTTGGGCCGTGGTATTGGTCGTTTTAGTAGGATTCTCACACAACATGGTCTTTATTGACAACTGTAATCTCTTTGGGAGCGTCCATCCTATTATGGAAGAGATGGTATTCATCCGAGTGCTTTGGGGGAAGCGTAGACTAGCCTCCAACATGTTTTACTCACTTCAAACAGCTCCAAGCAAGTGAGTGTTTAACTCCACCATGCGCACTACCAAACACAGCTGCTCTTCTTCGCCTCTTTACCGACCCACTGTCGCTCGCACCCGCTCCCCCTGCCGGGCGGGTGCTAAACTGCATTCTCCTGACCCTGCTGATCCACAAGACCCGTTCCTATTACCAACAGAGACACGACCTTCCCCAGTCCTGCTCCGGACAACCTACCGAGTAAACAAAGTGTTTTCAGCGAACCCGGTTGAAGGAAAAGGGTGATCGTGCTTTTTCTGCTGCTGCCCCAAAACTGTGGACCAGCCCTTCTGTTAGGTCCGCCCCTTCTTTGGACTCTTTTAAATCGAGACTAAAAACGTACCTTTTCTCCCTGGCCTTTGAATCTTTTTAAAATCGTTCTGCGTATCATGCACGTGTTTTTATCTCCTGTTCTCTGGGTTATTGTCTGTCTGTTATATTTTATGCTGTTTTAACTCACATGCTGTACAGCACTTTGGTCAACTCTGGTTGTTTTTAAATGTGCTTTATAAATAAAATTGACTTGACTGAGTTAAACCAAAGTAGAGTATTCTGAGAGACAGACTGATGGAACAGTAAGTAAGCAGCCAAGCTAGTTACATGTAACTGAAAACTTCTTTCCTCTGGAAACACAACTAGATATTTCATATCAGTGTTGACTGAAGCAGAAGCTCCAGATTTATTCCTCTGAGCTGCTGAGTCTGATGAAGTTTGTTTGTTTGTTTAATCTTTATTTATCAGGTTAGACTCGTTCAGATTAAGAATTAAACTTTGGTCATACAACCAAAATACAACTGAACATAACAAGTGAGAATAAGAGTAAGTTAAAAAAAGAACATGAGTTTAAATAGAAACAGAGAAATGAATAAATAAAATATAATATAATAAAACTAATAATAAAATAAGAAATAAAAAGTAACAGTAAAACTGCAAGTTGAAATCAACAAACTAGATCAAATCCAGGCTAAAATGTGTTTTAAGTTTTCTTTTAAAGATATCCACACTCTCTGCCACCCTCAGGTCCTCTGGCAGGCCGTCCCACAGGCTGGGGCCTCGCCGTGGGTCTCAGACCGAAAACCCTAAGAACAACCAAGAGACAACTACCAGAGGACCTGAGGGATCTAGTGGGTACATATCTTAAAACCATCAGACATGTAGTCGGGAGCGAGACCATTTAGTGATTTGTAGACCAATAAAAGAATCTTAAAATCAATTCTAAAGCTAACAGGTGTAATGCGTGCTCTCCTTCTGGTCCCGGTTAAGAAATCTATCTTTCAAGGTTACAGACGCTACAACAAACATTTCATTACAGCATTACACATGATTAACAAACAATCAACGTTTGATTATAAAATTAATTTAAACTTTGGGTTTTTACCCAAAGTGGAGCTTGTTCCGCACCACAGGGGCTGAGAACTGAAACCTTTTCACCAAACTCTGTACGAGTCTTTTTTTACATTCAGTAGAAATACGTTTTGTGAGCGGAGACAGGAGGCTAACTGTTATTCTTCTGCTGGACAATATACGTACATAAATAAAATGTGAGATGTTTCAGTGTGGCTTTATGAATAAAAATAGAGCAGTGACTCCCCATGATACAGAGTCCAGCAGACACAACGAAGCCACAGGTGCATACAGGTATAAAATGTCTCCATCATCTACTGCAGGTAGAAAAGCAGCTGAGAGTCTTTTTCTCACCTCAGAGGAAAAGCAGGACTTATTTCTAAAGGAACAAGACTTGGTTGACCTGGTGCAAGCCGGGCCTTTGATGTCTGGCCTCCTCTTGGCTTTCACACCCGAGTATAACTAACCTCTGCATTGTAGTGATATACTCTACAAGTGGCACTTTGTACAATTTTAAGGGTTCCTGGCTAGGAAGTGCGTGTCAACAAACATTTTGATATTCAATTCAATTCAACTTTATTGTAACACTAACAGTGCAAACAACACGATATCACGTATGTCACCATGTCTGTGTAGGTCTTGATGCCACTTCTCACACTACTTTCAACAATGGGTAGTCAGTCAGTCAGTCAGTCATTTAGCTACTTTCACTCTTCTAGACCGGTCCCATGGGCCTGGCAAAAACAGAAAATAATAATAATAATAATAAACTTTATTTGTATAGCACCTTTCATACAAGAAATGCAGCTCAAAGTGCTTTACAACAAAGAAATTACATGCATCAAGTGCTTCACATAAAACTTGATAATAATAGTGAAAATAAGATAAAGATGAGAATAGAATACATAGAATGCATCTTCACATGAAAATAGACATAGAATGAGCATAACATAGATGGAAAATAAAACCCACTGAATAATAATAATAATAAAAATAAAGTTAAAAAATAGAGTACATAAGTGCGAAGCAAAGTGCAAAAAAGAGTTTCAGGCCTGTATCAGGACAGTCAGAGCTAGTTAAAGGCTAAAGTGAAGAGAGACGTTTTTAGCTTTCTTTTAATATATAATAAAATAATAATATATAATTAAAATATAATATATTTAGTGAGCTGGCTTCCCTGATATCTATAGGCAGAGTGTTCCAGAGCTTTGGGGCAGAATTAACAAAGGCTGCATCCCTGAATTCTTTCGGCCCATGGTCCAGCCCATTAAGGGCTAGGACAGAAAAAAAATAATAATAATTTAATTAAATTTCCTAACTGACATAACCTGTTTTATTAAGTATCGTGAATACAGATATTAAGATGTAAAATTTACAAAAGAGAAAAAAGTAATGAATATGCAAATGAAGATGATTTCTCACATGGAACACTGAAGCATTGTCCAAGAATACTAGATGTAGAAAAAAAGAAAGATTCATTCTATATTAATTAAACAGAGGGAAAGAATAATTAGTACAAACATTTTCATTAATATTCTGTTTGAATTTGAACATAGGAACTTTTACATGTTAACAAGAATATGTATTAAGTATTCCTAAATGGAATAAAAAGTAGACAATAGGCCCTTTTCACATCGTCATGGTAACAGCTTCCACATTGAGAAACAGGTGCATCACAACTTCCTGTTGTTGAAATAATGTAAACCCAACACAGCTTGACCATAAAAACTCACGGCTGCTTCAAAAGAAACTATCAACACCACTCTAACTGCCTGGTGGAAATCAAATGAAATCCTCCACCATAACTTTTCACCCTCTGTTCTTACCCCAATATGTTGCACAACACCATGTTCCTAATAAACAGAAAAACTTTTGGCCCAATTTGATAAGACAGACAGACAAAACATTACAGAAGGTAGAAAGATAAACACAAAAACTGACATGTTGTGAAGATCAGTGTTGGCCCGTGACTTCTGCCAAGTTCATCATTTCATTGCAACCACATTGTTGAAGTTATTTAAAATGGACAGACTTTCTATTAGAACACAGACCGCTTGTTCTTGACAACTAATGACAAGCCTGGATTTGAACCCACAACTTTCCACATAAGAGGCGATGACATCACATGTGCAAAACTAGTGTTTAGTATTAGTATTAGTATTTCTGTCTATTTAAACTTAAAACGCTTACAACAGTCAAAATGTTAGTGATAAAATTCTGAAATCACACATCATTCTGCTGGTTTCGGGTGTATTGTCAAATATTTTTGTGAAGTTTGATCAAACATTTGGCGAAATAGAAAATGATGTGCATACAGTACTAATTACAGTAAGATATTGAATAGCACTGCGGACTCAGTTTGACCGATCTGAACACCCTTTGACACACTTGATATCTACCATCTAGAGAATGTCCGTGTCGATTTTGGTAGCATATGAATGAAGACTTGTGGAGATATAGATGTTAATTGATTTTGCATATTTTGAAAAATATAGAGTGACAGACTTCTGAATTGACCAGGTTGCAGTGAGGAAAACTTTTGTCACAATTCTGAAAAAAATTTCAGCTCTGTAGGACGTACGGGGGATTTATTTAGATTTTTTGAATTTTGGAATGTGAAATGTCTAGAAATGTAGATTTGTTGTAATAAGCCACGCCCACTTTAATCAATCATTACCAAATTTTATGCATCGACTGAGTCATGACCCTAGATCGTGCGAACCGAATTTTGTACGAATCCATGTAGCCGAATACGAGATATAAACTTTTTGCATTTATAGCGCCCACTAGTGATGGAACTCCAAATGCTTTTGGGGATGTGTTCACGCAACACTTCTCAAATTTTCTCTTCTTTCTCTTAAAAAATTATCTTCTTCAAATTTTGTCTTAATTAGATGAATGGTTAATGAGTTATGGGCAATTTAGTGTTATGGTGTGTTTCGTTACAAGTTCGATGGTTGACAGCGGCCAGGCTGTTTATCCGATCTGAACAGTTTTTGGACCGTTTGTGTATCTCAAGCTCCTGATGCTGTCTGACAACTTTGGTGTTGATAGAACAACAATTGAAAAAACCTTAGGGAAAAAACTGTTTTGCATAAAATGCAAAATGGCGGCAATTCAGTATGGCAGACATGAGTGGTCTCAGTGGTAAAGTTGTAGAGCACGTTCAGCTGCATATGTGTGTTAAGTTTCGTGTCAGTTGGACCAAAGATGTGGGAGTTATGGCCTTTTTAGTGTGACTTCTTGTTATAGCGCCACCATCTGGTCAACATGGGTGAATGGCCTTGCCTGAGTAGTGGGGGGCCATGGGAACCCACCTGCCAAATGTGGTTGCTCTGGGACTTACGGTTTCTGAGCTGCACATACTTTTAGCGGAAAAAAATAAGAATAAGAATAATCCTTACAAATACAATAGGGTTATTACCTTCGGTGCTTGGACCCCTAATAAAGAATAAGAGCCTCTGCAGAACCCACATCACCAGCCACAAATTTTACCATATTGGTAAAGTTTGTCTGATTTGTCTGAATATAGCTGCAACGACTGTCTGATCCTCCTCCCTCCTGCAGACAGTGGAGGCGCTCTGCAGCAGTTCAGATGCACCGGTGTGTCTTCAAAGAAGATGAGCGAGAGAAGTTTTTCTTACACCGATCACACCAGTATGGTTTCTCCCCAGTGTGGATACGCTGGTGTTCCCTGTATGTATTTGAATGCCTGAAACTCTTTCCACATTGGTCACAGTGGTAGGGTTTCTCCCAGTATGAATACGCTGGTGTCCCTTATATGTTCTTGAATCACAGAAACTCTTCCCACATTGGTCACAGTGGTATGGTTTCTCCCCAGTGTGAATACGCCGGTGTTGCCTGTATATTTGAGGATCACTGAAACTCTTCCCACATTGGTCACAGTGGTATGGTCTCTCTCAGTGTGGATACGCAGGTGTTGCGTGTATGCATGAGAATGACGGAAACTCTTCCCACATTGGTCACACCGGTACGGTTTCTCTCCAGTATGGATACGCTGGTGTTGACTGTATTTATCTGAACGCCTGAAACTTTTCCCACATTGGTCACAGTGATATGGTTTCTCTCCAGTGTGAATACGCTGGTGTGTCCTGCATGGACCCAACTGACTGAAACTTTTCCCACATTGGTCACAGTGGTATGGTTTCTCTCCGGTGTGATTGCGTTGATGTGTTGTTAGATTACATGACTGACTGAAAGATTTCCCACATTGGTCACAGTGGTATGGTTTCTCTCCAGTGTGGCTACGCTGGTGTGTCCTGTATGGACTCAACAGACTGAAACTCTTCCCACATTGGTCACACCTGTATGGTTTCTCTCCAGTGTGATTGCGTTGATGTGTTGTTAGATTACCTGACTGACTGAAAGATTTCCCACACTGCTGACAGGAGTAAGGTTTCTCCCCTGTATGAACTCTCTGATGCCTCTTTAAGTTGTGACGTCTTGTGAATGCTTTGTCACACTGCTGACAGCGGTGACGTTTGGGTCTGCTGGTGTCTCTCTGTTTCATAGAGAAAGATATAAAGAAAGAGATCAGGACAGAGAGACAGGTTAACACTTAATTACTACCTAGACAGTAACGAAGAGACTAATAGACTAATGTTACTGTAGCGGCCAATTCTAATGTTTCCACATTCCGCACAGTTATAGATGCTGAACATGTTCTCAACGCATTTCTTGAGTTAATTTACTCAGTTTGTTGATTCTTGATGATTCGTAATGGTGATGATGATGGTGACGATGAATGAATGGAGTAGCAGATGAAGTTGCAAAGTAACACAAAGAAAAAGGCCACAAAGTTTAAATAAAAACTGAAATAGGCCTTTTCAGAATATGATAGTAGAGTAAATCAAATAACACGAAAAGTAACCAAAATAACAAAACAAAAGTTACATTATTATTTATATCAATTTACTGGCAAAGTGCTTGTGATTGCTCACTTCCTATATTTCCTGTCTGTCTGGTGAAAACAGACTCGGCCACCGGGTGATGCTATTCTTCTATACTATTCAAATAAAAAAGGTAAAGAAAAGAAATGGCTCTAACACACTGGCCCCTATTGTTATGGGCATAAAGCATAACAATAAGTAAAAAAAAAACAGAGCCATTACACAAAGCACCACTGTCTTCTGAGTGCCAAAATTTGTGCTACACCTGTCTCTTAAACAAATAATTCCTAATCATTATATTGTTTTTCACAGTGATTTGCCACCATCACTGATCAATATCCACTCAGAATCACTGGGCTGGCTGCCTTTTTTTTTTTTTTTTATTCACTCACTGGTATATTCTGCAGTTACATCACTCTTTAAAATATTTTTTTATAATCAGATGATCTGCTTAATGAGGTTGCTTAAGCATAGGGAGTAAAGTAAGGAAAGACCAGATGAGTAGGTGAGGATGGGCTGTGGGCTCAAATGTGCAAAAAATAGAAATAGTAATAAATATCCAACATAGGCTACATACTTGTAAAATTATAAAAGAAAGTATTTATAAAACTTTTAGTACCAGAGCAGCTCACATGAGAGGCTTGTCCGTTTCATTACGGACACATGGAAGAACATCTTTTCTTGTTCGTCCTTAAATTCTTCTTCCACCAACTCTTAAGATTCCGTCTTGATACACTGGGTCCAACTCGTACAATAAGCTGGTTCACTTCACACCTTGGTTATCTTCTTGAAGTATTTTCAGCTCATCTGTGAATGCTTCCCTGTGACAGAACTGAATGAGAACAGTTTCTGCTCTCTTTAAATCCTCAACACTGAGCGATGAGGCACTTCTTGTTTTGATAAACATTTTCATTTCACTTTCAACAGACTTGTTCTGCTCGTCTCTGTCCGTTTTTGTGCCGGGATAGTCAGAATCTCTTCCAATTCCAGCAAAAGGCTTCTCAGTTTTAGAAACCATGCGACTGCACTTTGTAGGTTCTTCCAGGATGAAAAGTGATGCATAAGCTTACTTGTTGGACTTGGCTTAAACAAAAGAGTTGTATCCATTGTAACCTTTTCTTTTTTCACTTCAGGGTCATCTGTTGTGAGTAAATTAATTCAAGAAACACGTTGAGAACATGTTTGGCGTCTATAACCGTGCGGCACGTGGAAACATTAGAATTGGCCGCTACACAAGTTGAAAACTACTCTGCTCTTCATCGTCTTCCACCTGGATCAGTTTACTGGCAAAGAAACTGTGATTTCTCACTTCCTATATTTCCTGTTTGTCTGGTGAAAACAGACTCGGCCACCAGGTGATGCTATTCTTCTATACTACTCAAATAAAAAAGGTAAAGAAGAGAAATGGCTGTAACAGTTACCAACAGATTAACATCAATGTTACAACTGATATTTCTTCTCACCTCTTCTGAAGAATTCATCTTGCCTCCTTAGTGCCGAACACCAAATTCAACACAGCTGTCCTGAACGGAGACAAAATGGCCGACGACGTTCCTCTCCTCCTCCGCCAGATGCTTCTCTTCCCGCCAATCAGCTCTGACATCATCAAACAGAGACAGTCGGTAAGACAAGGGAACAGCCACAAAAACAACAGCAATAATAATAATTACAATAATAATATAGCTGCAAGCAGTGATTGTAGGATCCAGTTCTATGAAGACTTAAACCTATTGAAGAAATATGAAGGTTTCATTAATGTGAATGGTAAAACAATCAGTTAGTATAACAGGAGAGTCAAAGTTAAGTTAAAGCTCCTATATAAACAAAATGGCCGACCTTGAGCAAATATATCAAATACATATAAAGATAGTACAAAAATAATATAAAACATCGTAATACAAAAAAGGTACAAAAAGGGAGTGCAAAGGTTTACTTGTATGAGGTAATGGCCTTTGAGTTCCTCACACATGCACATCGATATACAGTATATATACAGTATAGATAAACTGTATTCATATGACAAATGCTAGCCTTTTTATTGATTTATTAATTTGATAAATGCTGATTTGTTGATGTAATTGATATGCTGATAGGCTAATTGACAATCGTCTTGCACCTGTTGTCAATGACGACCAAAACTGTAAGTAGCCCACGGATGACATCAGTTCCATGTCTGATGCTTTGAAGAAGGTCTTTATATATTACATGTTGCTTTTTCTACCAGCACCCATGAGGTGTGCAAACTCATGGGTGAAAAAAGTGTTTCTTAAATAATTAAAAATGGCGGACAATACAATATGGTGGACGTTGAAAGTGATATATGGGTTGGACTCTGCACCTTCCAAAGAATCTATTGGCACAAGAATTTTCAGTCTACGCCACGCGGTTTAGAAGTTATTCGCCAAAACGTAAAGTTGCTTGTTATAGCGCCACCATCTGGCCAGTGTGCATGGGCTGCCTTGCCTGAGTAGCGGTGCGTCGTAGGAGTCCACCTGCCAGATATGGCTGCTGTAGGACTTATGGTTTCTACACACAGAGTGTAGAAAACTCAAAGCAGGTGTTTGACATCATCTGGTTTACTGTTTATAGAGTTGGTTTATATTGAGGTGACGAGTTACTCAGAGAGTTGTTTGTCCACTCAGCTGATATCACTGGTCAAACTAAAGTGTTAAATTAACTCTGATGGGTGTGGACTGACAGAAACACTGTACAGTGTTGATTTGCACAGATCCTTTAAAGAAGAAAGAGAAGAAAAGCCTACAGAAAGTTAAAAGTGGGTCTACAGTGTTTAAATCATGTCCATGTAGGTCTGTTTCACTGCTGGGAAGTCTTCCATCTTTGAACCTACTCAGTATTTTTTTGAGTACTTTTAGTCAGTAGATTCAAGATGCAATACTTTATTGCCATATCAACAGAGTTAATTGGAATATGTCTTAGATAAAACTGCATCATACCATTCCTGGATATACCACATTTTCTCAGTTGTCTTAAAAAAGAAAAGTCTCTGGTGTGCTTTCTTGAGAATAGCAGTGGTGTCGTCCCCCCATTTCAAGGTGGAGGAGATTGTCACTCCCAGGAATTTGTGGCTGTCCACTTGTTGAACTTCAGAGTTGTTGATGACCAAGGGGAAGGTGGGGGACCACGGCTCTTGTGAAAGTCCACGACTAAATCCTTGGTTTTAGAAACATTAAATTCCAGGTTGTTTGCGTTGCACCAGTCCACCAGTGACAAAATCTCACTTCTGTGGGCAGTTTCGTTATTGTTGGAGATCAAACCCACTACTGTGGAGTCACTGGTAGCACGTGTTTGGCATCAGTTTGAGCTGGTTAGAGAGTGGAGGACAGAAGGAGTGCAGGGGGAAAAGGGAAGGAAAAAGAAAAGATATAAAGCAGGGAGGACAGACAGTACTTGGATATTTGGGACACTTAACAATTTAAACCACTAGATGTCAGCAGAGAGCCACTCTCCAGCCAGCAGGATCATAGAACACATTACATATCTTCACTTATTTAATGGGACAGACACTGCTACTGTACTGGTCAAGGACAAGGAAACAGGAAAAGGAAGAGACTGGTTCACGATCTGGTCAGATTTCTCTCTCTCTCTCTCTCAGTACTATATTTGTCCTCCAATCCCAAACTCCTTTCCGTGCCTTTGCTCAACTTCTCGACTTCTTCAACTTTATTGTCATGTGTGTTAAAATACACTGAAACACTTGTGCTCTGGCTCTCTGCCTTGACACAAAGGGCACACCATCACAAAACCAACAAAAAAAAGAGAAAGACACGACAGACCTACACAGACTATGTACACAATGCACTCGTATGTATACATTATATACACAATATACAGTACATGAGAACATTACATATTATACACCAACAGTGTGCGGTGCCTGTGGGTGTGTCAGCTGTTCAGCAGCCTGACTGCCTGTGGAAAGAAACTGTTACTGAGAGGCTGGAGTGTGATCTGATGCTCCGGTAACGTTTTTTTGGATGGAAGGAGAGAACAGAACATGAGCTGCTCTCCTTCATGATGTTTTGGACTTTCCTTTTGCAGAGTGGAGCAGATGTCATGAAGCTGTGCTCGTTCTGTGCCAGTGATTTCTGCTGCTGTCTTTCCAGTCCTGTCCAGACTCTCGAGACGCCTCAGAAAGTCTCTGCTGTGCTCTTTCTTCAGGATGTGATTGGTGTTCAGAGACCATGTGATGTTGTCTGCCATGTGTATACCAAGAAATCTAAAAATATCAACAAGCTCAACACATGACCCATTGATGGAAATAGGAATGTGTTTTCCTCTGGTCTTTCTGAAGTCAACAATGATTTCTTTTGTCTTACTGACATTTTAGAGAGAGGTTGTTGTCATGGCACCAGATGGTTTGATCTTCCACTTCCCTCCTATAGGCCCTCTGTCGCTTATTAGTCAAATCACTGTGGTGTCATCTGCGAATTTTATGATGCTGTTGTTGTCATATTTGGGAACACAGTCGTGTGTAAACAGACTGAGAGAGCAGCCCTGAAGCGCTAATGTAGATGAGTGTGTTTTACCTCTTCTCACAGTCTGGGGTCTGGCTGTCAGGGAATCAAACAGCCACTTACAGATAGAGTTACCCAGACCAAGACCTCTGAGTTCCAACACCAGTTTGGATGATACAACTGTAATTGCTCCTACCTGAAGCAGTCCGAGGGCCGTGAGCCTGAGCTGCTTCTTCATCAGAGGAAGACAAAGGCTTTTCCCTGGTCGCCAAGGCCTCTATCTGACCTGGAGTCTTCTGGTCGGAGTTACCGGACGCTCTCCGCGGCGCTACGACGAGCACAACCGTGCACATCTACCGTAGGACTAACACAGTAGTAGCCTAGCATAACACATCCGAGCTAAGACAGCACAAAGTTAGCACCGAGGATCTGGAAGAAACCCGCTGACTTTAAACGGCTAGGCTGCTTACAGCTTTACAGCTTTGAACCCGGACTGCTATCAGGAACTACTAGACTCAGATCAACCAGGAAGACCGAGAGGAAACTTCTTTTCTCTCTTTGTTCTTCTCCCGTCAACAGTAGGCCGCCATGTTGCTTTAAACGGGTGGTGTCACTAAATACACCCACGATGCATTGCGCGAACGGCCAGAGCCGAGTGGAGCCGAAGTGCCGAGGAGCGTCATTATCACAGTGACGTCACTGAGTCCAGTCAGGCTGGTTTTTGCCTGTAATGTTTGTCTATATCAGTAAACTGACAGTCGCTGTTGTGATGTTCAAGTTTACATTTTGAAGAATTGTAATATCCTGCTGTCCTTTGTGGTTTGAAATATTAATAAAGTTATTCAAAAGGCTTTCATGAGTTTTTTAAACAACTTTAGAGAGGTAAGACTTTCTTGAATGAAGCAGCTGAGACCTATAAGCTCTGCATTATTAACATCTGATATGAACAATGAGATCGCCTGCTAGTTTTTTTTTGCTCTTCTAATGACGATTTTATATGAAGATAAAATGTGACTCTGTAGGCTGCTTCAGCTGTATGGTTTCTCCTGACAAGAAGTGATGTGATGTCATCAGCCGGGTTAGTGCTGGAGGGTGATACCGCTCTAAAGCTGTAAACAATGTTCATCCTGTTTGAGTGTTGGATGGAACAGTAAGTCAGCAGCCTGGATAGTTTTATGTAACAGAAAACTTCTTTCCTCTGGAAACACATTTATTTAACAGACAGCCTCTTGAGATGAAGCATCTCGTTTTCGAGGGGGTCCAACACAAAACATACAATAGACACGTTGACATGTGTCTGTCTTTTCAAATTGTGCCTGGACCCCGCAATTGCTTGCGGCTATATTTATTATGATTATCATTATTATAATTGTTATAATTATATATATTTTATATATTATTTATACTTTTTTTTACTTTTTTTTATTTATCCATTTATTTATTTATTTATTTTTTTCGGTATCTACCTCATGCTTATTTTGTGTGGGTGTTGTGGGTTTAGGGGAGTGATGTGTGGGTGGGTTGGTAAATGAGAGCCTCTGTGTATGTTGTGATCGTGTCTATTGTATGTTTTGTGCCGCTCCTCGGCACTTCGGCTCCACTCGGCTCTGGCCGTTCGAGCAATGCATCATGGGTGTGTTTAGTGACACCACCCGTTTAAAGCAACATGGCGGCCTACTGTTGACGGGAGAAGAACAAAGAGAGAAAAGAAGTTTCCTCTCGGTCTTCCTGGTCTTCCTGAGTCTAGTAGTTCCTGATAGCAGTCCGGGTTCAAAGCTGTAAAGCTGTAAGCAGCCTAGCCGTTTAAAGTCAGCGGGTTTCTTCCGGATCCTCGGTGCTAACTTTGTGCTGTCTTAGCTCGGATGTGTTATGCTAGGCTACTACTGTGTTAGTCCTACGGTAGATGTGCACGGTTGTGCTCGTCGTAGCGCCGCGGAGAGCGTCCGGTAACTCCGACCAGAAGACTCCAGGTCAGATAGAGGCCTTGGCGACCAGGGAAAAGCCTTTGTCTTCCTCTGATGAAGAAGCAGCTCAGGCTCACGGCCCTCGGACTGCTTCAGGTAGGAGCTCAACAATATGAACACACCAACGGGACGCACGAGCTTTCTGCAGTCTGGAGGAATGGGAAAACCGGTTTGAAATCAAGAAAAGTTTGATCTGTCGCTGCCGTTAGCTATCATGCTAACCGGAGAACTCGCTAGCTAAACATTAGCTTTCTGATGAACTAGAGCTCGTAACTTTCTGTTGTTTTAATCTAAACTGGTTTACTGGTTGTTCTCTACAGTAATAAACTCCTGGTTAATGCTGAACCATCCGCTGCTTTGTAAAACGAGGCTCCATTGAAGCAAAGCAAAATTGATGGTAACACTTTCTATGACGCCCATGTCTATAATGCGTTATAATCTGCTTATAGCACTGTATAATTATAGTTATAAGCACTCATACATATTCATAATGATTTATAACAAGAATCATAACACATTATAAAGCATTTTATAATGACTTATAAGGTCAAGTATCATAATACTTCATAATTGCTGGTCACTCACTGACATTTTTTCCGTAAGGATCATAGTGCATTATAAGTATGTTTAATGCATTATAGAGATGGGCGTGATAGAGATGCACATCCGTTCACTGTCCAACACCATGGGATGGTCATTCAGTTCAGTCTGAAGTCAAAACCTGGAGCTGACCCTGAATCAGCCTCACACCCCCAGTCTGAGAGAGAGAGAGAGAGAGAGAGAGAGAGAGAGAGAGAGAGAGAGAGAGAGAGAGAGAGAGGAGTCTGATGAGGACACCTAGACAATTAGAAGGGGGAGGGTGTAGCCCAGGGTGAATTTTAGTTAGTTTATATAATAAAAAAAAAGTTATATATATATATATATATATATACATATATATACTTATAAAATAATTCTATATTGGATTGAAATTAAATGAGTGTAGTACAGCCTAACTCACTGATTGCCAAACGGGTAGATATTTGATATCCATTGGTGGTTAAATTGCTATCTTCCAATCGGAATTTAAGAGAGGCGGGACCTGCAGTCGGCCTCTTCAGGTCTGCCATCACAGACTCTGGCATCAACTCGTCAGGTCTGTGCACTTGCTCTGCGTTATTTTGTTTTTGCCTTGCTGGAGCAAGTGAAGTGGAGCAATATCATCTTCATCTTAAAGGCCCCTACTCACTCCAGCTCAGACTCAGGCCTGCAACGATTATTTAATTTGGATTTTTATTTATTTTAGTAGATCTACTATTATTCCAAAGACTGTTCTTGAGTGTGTGTGTGTGTGTGTGTGTGTGTGTGTGTGTGTGTGTGTGTGTGTGTCCACAATTGCTGTATTTCTTTTGAGAATAAGCTAAAGAAAGTAAGATTGGTCAGTTAATTTTAAGCTACACACTTTGCCTCTGTGGAATGTAAAAGATTGATATTGGAATATCTGGGCATTTGCTTTGATAATTGGAGGTTTTTCATTTTCTGTTTTTATATTTCACATCTTGCTAGTTGCATAACTAAAGGCAATTGGTTTGCATTTAAAGTATCTGGTGTTGAGTTGTGGTCATTTCATACAGTCACATACTTCAAAGGGGGACATTGAGTTCAGGTTAATTGTAGTAATTGAAATTTTCAGTAGAAATTGTTTAAATTCTTTAAACACTACTAAGTGGAGGCAGCGCCATTTATTAATTCAGAGAGATTTACTTATTTAATTTATTGTCAGATTGAAGTACTCAATTTCTGTTCTGACCCGTTAAACAAATAAATTAATTTTACGTTTTGTGTGTTCTTGCATAGATTTAATGATATTTTTTTTCACTTTACTTAAAGCAAACAATGACCACTTATAGTGACTTATAACCAGCTTGTAATGTATTATATCTGCCTACACCTCTGGAATTTCATTACTTTACTTGAAACACCCAGTGACCACTTAGAGTAACTTATAATCACATTATAATGCATTATAACAGTGATTATAATGCATTATAAAAGGATTATAATGTATTTGTAGCTTGTAGAGTCGAAAATATCTAACTTATAATTTAGTAAAGGTATAGCAATATTAATATTTTGATCAAGAGATCAAATTACACTCGTAGGGGCACCACCTTCGTAAATGAAGGACCTTTACTCATACTAATCAGTCATCAGTCTAAAGATCATGAGGCAGGTAAGGAAACACGTGACAACTTCTCTGCAATAAATGAGAATATTTATTTAACGATCCAATAATCATATTCAATGAAATAAGCTATATAAGACACTGATATTGATCACCAGAATGAAACACAAACTATAGACTAAAATAGGCATGAAATGTAATGAAACAAAATAAGGATGAAAGGAAAAGGATAATGAAATGTGGGAATAAGAATTGGCAGCAGTAAATGGAGGCATGTGTGGATCAATTAAGCAGAGGGACGAGGCGGAAAGCTACGGGACACCTAAACTATAAAGCCTAACTTTCTTGATCTATTCAGGTAATTTGAATCTAAGCTTTTGCATCAACTCTCAGCAGTAAAGACGTGGATAGTCAGAGCCTACTTGTTCAGTTGGGAGGTCTTGCCGGTCGGGTTGTCTGGTCCCGCTGAGCTCGGAGAGGCGGACTCGGCGTGGCCGGTTACCTGGCAACGGCAGACGCTGGATGGAACAGCTGGTCTCTGGTACTATCGTCACGTGGAGGCAGCAGCGCTACCGGCTCACAGCTGTAGTCGTCAGGCCTCTGGATGTAGAACACCGTGGAGATGTTGCACCAGTGTTTGCTGCTGGACGGAGTTGAAGTTTCTAGCTCTTCTAACTTGTAAAAGTCTAAATAATCTCGTTCCTAAATAGCTTTGAAAGCAATCTTCGCTTGGCCGGGCGTTGATATCTTCTTGACTATTAGACGCGAGGTTCAAACTTTGATTCTTCAGTTCATCTGGAGAAGACGTTTCTAACTCCAGGCTCAAACTGTAAGATTCAGCTAAAGTCGAATTGCAGCTAAATTTCTTGGCGAGAGCGGAATGTTGAACTGCTGAAAATCCAGAAAGTTTTATAGCTCTTTGAATTTTCAGGCGTGGTTTGCCATGCAAATCACGTTTCGCGCTCTTTTTCTGTTACACCTTGTTTACTAATTAATTTCTTTGAGATGATTCCAGCCCGAACAGAGAGAGAGGGGGGCGGGGGGGGGGATGAATGCAAGAGGAACCATTCCTCTAGTCTATCTGTGGCCATACAGTCTTCACCAAGTAAACTTGTGTTTCTAACTGCAATTAATATAAAAAGACAATTTAACCATTTAATACAATCAAACTTGGTGGATATTATACTGGCATATCATAGCTATAAATGACCACACGGTTGCAGTGTGGTAACATGCAAATGAGAGAGTGTGCTCCCCTGGGAATCACTGTGATATAATTGCAATTTTTTATTTCCTCAAATAAGGTAGACGACATTGTGTATACATACAACTTACTACTAATGAAACAACTTCAACATATATATAGTTAACACATTTAGCATATACTTCAACCTACATAATAAACTCAAAGACATTTGGGAAGTATTGGGTTGAAAGTAGGTTTAAAGAAGAATGTGGAGAGTGGGAAGATTTATGACTGTCCTGTTTCAGAGAGGAGGGCAGGGATGAGACTCTGCTAAGTGTCAACAGCAGTCTGTTGTTTCTTTGTTTTGACACATTGGTGTGTTTCCCCATTCTCACCCGATGGTGACTGTCCCTTTTGATCAATCAGAACAGTCTGGTACTCCAAATGAAGAAAGGAGGATGATTCCCTATATTCATAGGTGTGGAAGGTCTGGGTGTGTGAGTGTATAGTTCGTATTGTTCCTGAGTCCTCGAGTCCTTCTCCTCCTGATGGCTGGAAGATAAAGGTCGTTAACTGTGGAATGTGTGAGAAAGTTTCAAACCTCTTCGCAGGATCCTGTTGTTAATCCCCAAGAGCTTTTGGGGAGACATCTCCTGCTATCAGATACCACTTTTGGAGCTGTGGGTCGTGTCACACAGACACCTTTATGGCCACTTGTTGTGATAGATTTGGTGTTGATTCAAGAAAGCAACAGACAGGTTGGGGCTTTCTCCAAAGGTCTCACTGGTATCGCTACATATTACATCTATGAGAATTATAATACACTATGATCCTTGCAAGAAAAAAATTTCAGTGAGTGACCAGCAATTATTAAGTATGATACTTGACCTTATAAGTCATTATAAAATGCTTTATGTGTTATGATTATTGTTATAAAGCATTATGAATATATATGAGTGCTTATAACAATAATTATAAAGTGCTATAAGCAGATTATAACGCATTATAAGTATGTTTATAATGCATTATAGACATGGGCGTCATAGAAAGTGTTACCAAAATGATTTCTCAGTTCATTTTAACGTATCATTTGACAGGAAATGAATAATCTTGGAAATCCAACAGCAGGCTTCAAAGGCTACAAAGGTTGGTAGACTAGAGATATTATCCAAATGTTTCATTGAAGTATCAGAAGTGATCAAAAGTGTCAATTTACACACAGTGCACAACTGTAGCGAGCCGATGCTGCCTTCAAATGCTGTCAGAAATTTTCCAATTACAGGTTGAGCGTAAACGACCCGATAAAATGGTAAATACAAATGTGAAAGTAGAATTTACAGTAGCCGAGTTCTGAGTAAGTGAGAAGGAGCGTAGACCTGAATGAGGAGTTCAGGTCGGTCGGAGCCGCTTTGGTTTCCGCTTTGTAGGCGAGCATCGAGGACTTGAACTTGATTCGGGCGACTGGGAGCCAGTGGAGGGAGATGAACAGCAGAGTGACATGTGATATTATTATGTGATATTACAAGAGTCTGTACTAGTAGTTGAGCTGCATGTTCAGACAGGTAGGGTCTGATCTTCCTGATGTTGTACAGAGCAAATCCACATGACCGAGCACCAGAAGCCACATGCTCCTTGAAGGTTAGTTGGTCATCAGTCATGACACCCAAGTTTCTGGCAGACTTTGTGGGCATGAGCTGAGCTGATTCGAGCTGGATGCTGATCTGTTGTTGTACGGAGGGACTGGCTGGGATGACAAGGAGCTCAGTCTTTGACAGGTGAAGCTGAAGGTGGCGTTCCTTCATCCAAGCCCAGATGTCGGCGAGGCGTGAGGCCGATATCTGTGCAGAGACCGTGGGGTCGTCTGGTGGGAACGATAGGAAGAGCTGGGTGTCGTCAGCATATGAACGGTATGAGAAGCCATGTGAGCGGATCACTGCACCCAGTGAGGTGGTGTCTATTGAAAAGAGAAGGGAAACCTTGAGGTTCCCCTGTGGACAAGCAGTGGGATTGAGACACTTCCCCTCTCCAAGACACTCTTTCAGACTACAGGCAAAAGTGTCCCAAATCTGATTTTTTTTTTTGCTCATATGTGACTTTTTTCATAGCAGTGTGAACAGCACAAATCACATGGAATCTGACTATTCAATTCTGATTTGGGCCACTTTCATATGTGGTCCTCAATCAGATACAGGTCTGTATTTTGCAGTGCGACCTCAGTCTGAACAGTCTTATCGGAATTCATGTGACTTTTACGTCACTCGAGATCGACATTCGTCACAGTTCTTTGCTGGCGGGAGTCGCTCTGTGAAAACAAACATGGAGGACAGCTGCGATGGAGGGAGTCAGTGGGGGGACAGGGAGGCGTTAGACCTCAGAAGTATTTGGGGTGACACTTCTGTACAAGCAAAACTTCAGGGGTCGTATCGTAACCGGTCTGTGTTTGAAAGCATATCGAAACAAACGGCCGAACGGGGCCACAGAAGAACGTCGACTTATAAATGAAACCATAAACAGTTCATGACCGTGACCAGTTCACACTGGAATCTGATATTGGCCACATTTAAAAAATAATGTGAACAGCCAAACAAAAAAATCAGATCTTAGCAATAAATCCGAATTGAGCACTAAGGCTTGCAGTGTGAACGCAGCCTGAAGGATCCTGAGAGGTCGGACTCTTGAGAAGCCAAGCTCAGCGAGTGTGGAGAGGAGGATTTATTTATTATTATTATTATTATTATTATTGTTGTTGTTGTTTTTTTTTCTTACAGATTGTCTCTTTTTGATGATGTCAGAGCTGATTGGCGGACCAGGAGGAGAGGAACCTTGTCGGCCATTTTGTCTCAGTTCAGGACAGCTGTGTTGAATGTGATGTTCAGCAATAAGGAGGCAAGATGAATTCTTCAGAAAAGGTGAGCAAAAATATCACTGTTGTAACATTGATGTTAATGTGTTGGTAACATTAGTCTATTAGTCTGTCTATTTATAACTTAATGTTGAGGTGTGGGTAGTAATTAAGTGTTAAACCTGTCTCTCTGTCTTGATCTCTTTCTTTATATCTTTCTCTATGAAACAGAGACACACCAACAGACCCAACAGACCAAAACGTCACCGCTGTCAGCAGTGTGACAAAGCATTCACGACACCTAAAATCTTAGAGAATCATCAGAGAGTTCATACAGGGGAGAAACCTTACTCCTGTCAACAGTGTGGGAAATCTTTCAGTCAGCCAGCTTACCTAAGAGGACACCAGCGTATTCACACTGGAGAGAAACCATACCACTGTGACCAATGTGGGAAGAGTTTCAGTGATTCTAATGCATACAGGCGACACCAGCGTATTCACACTGGGGAGAAACCATACCACTGTGACCAATGTGGGAAGAGTTTCCGTCATTCTCATGCATACACACAACACCTGCGTGTCCACACTGGAGAGAGACCATACCACTGTGACCAATGTGGGATGAGTTTCAATTATTCTACTGCATACAGGCGACACCAGCGTATCCACACTGGAGAGAGACCATACCACTGTGACCAATGTGGGAAGAGTTTCCGTCACTCTAATGCATACAGGGAACACCAACGTAGCCACACTGGGGAGAAACCATACTGGTGTGACCAATGTGGGAAGAGTTTCAATTATTCTCATGCATACAGGGAACACCAGCGTATCCACACTGGGGAGAAACCATACCACTGTGACCGGTGTAAGAAAAACTTCACTCTGTTATCTTCTTTGAGGAGACACCGGTGCATCTGAACTGCTGCAGAGCGCCTCCACTGTCTGCAGGAGGGAGGAGGATCAGACAGTGGGTACAGCCGATGTTGAAGAGGAGGCTGGAGGACGGCTGTGCCCAGCACCAGCATCTCCAATGAAATTATTTGGGACCAATTGAGGCGCTGCTGAAAGACTGTAATGAACTTAACTGAGACTAATTCACACAATATGAGCCTATAATGAAATGTTGATTATTTTTGGACAAATGATAGGCGACAAATTACGCAGCATATTAGAGGGCTTTCTAAGTTGTGGATGTGGAGTCTGCCTGGAAATGAACTGAGTGTAAAGGGCATTTTTACTTTATTCACTACTTTGCCATAGAAGTCGTCATTTTTCACTATCTGCAAAATGTGCGCATGCATAGGTCGACGTTGCCGTAGCGGAACATTCCCAAGGCAAGTTTATAAATCTGAAAATCTGCATACACACTTTTAGGCTGGTTTTGTGCCCAGGATCCCATTCTTTGCACGTTGTTTAATTTATGCAGGCTAATATCATGTTTGCAGGTTCAAATTGTCTTGCTAATATGCATCTGTGTTCTTCAAATCCATGTGGTGGATGGATCTATCAAACATAGACATACATGATGTAAGAGTTACAAAGGTCATGAGCAAGGCCTCTAAGCTGGTTATTCCTTCTAGCTTCCATGTCTGGAAAATACAAGTTTTTATGTTTATTAGGAACATGGTGTTGTGCCATATTGGAGTAAGAACAGAGGGTGAAACGTTATGGTGGAGGATTTCATTTGATTTCCACCAGGCAGTTAGAGTGGTGTTGATAGTTTCTTTTGAAGCAGTTGGGGGTTTTTATGGTTTTGTTGATTAATGAAATGTCTTTGATGGGCAGTTCTTGAACTTTAGTTTGTTCTATGTGAAGCTGTGATGGATTTACATTATTTGTCCGGTGCTGGATGTTCTGTAATTGATGTGAAAGGAAGTAATGATAGAAGGTTTGGGTTCCTGGAAGGTGGATATTTTCATTCAGGTTTTTTTGCCTTACCAGTAATATGTGTTGACTGCAGAGTTGAGCGGAGAACCAGCTTGATGGTGGATTGACAGGCGTCATGGAGGAGAGGTGATTGATTTTTGGAGAAATGTTCATCTTGACGGTGGAGATTCAACCTGTTAGAAATGATCGTAGTGTCCTTCAAAATTGTCTTGTATTTCTTTTAGTAAGGGGATGAAATTGAGTTTTGATAATTAGTTTAAATTTAATTAAATATGGATTCCTTCATATTTAATAGACTGAGATTTTAAAAGGTATAAAGTCCCAAACCTCACCAGGCAGAATCTCAGTTTTTGACCAATTGATGGAGTCCACTATGACTAAAATGTGGCATACTCTTTTCTATTAGTTTTGTGCTTTACTGATAATGATTGATTGATAGATGATTGATGGAGTAGCCAGATACTAGAGGGGGGATGAGGGGTTTGTTATGTACAATAACATGTCATCAGCATACAAACTGATTTTATGATTGTTTGCTTTGGTTTTGATGCCTGATATGCTGTTACTGTGTCTGATAGAGACAGCCAGGGGGAAACAAAAGGCACAAATAACAGTGGCAGTAACAGACATCCTTGTCTTGTACCTCTAGTAAGTGAAATGGTTTGGATGCATGTCAGGTTAATCTCTATAGAAACACTTGGTGAGTTGTAAAGTATTTTTATTCAGTTAATGAAGTATGAACCGATTCCAACACAGTGAACAGCGTTGAAGAGAAAGGACCAGTCTGCCCTGCTGAACGCCTTTTCACCATCTACAGATGCTACAAATAATGGATGCTGTTTTTGTAGAGGTTTATGAAGTTGAATAATCTGTGTATTTTCTGAGGAACGGCTCCCTGTAATGAAGCCAGTTTGGTCTGTATGTACAAGTGATGGAATTACAGATTCCAATGTAGTTGACAGTGCTTTGCTTATCATTCTTAGGTCTGAGTTTGTTAATGATAAGTGGCGGTAACTGGAGCGTTGTGTGAGGTTTTTATTTGGTTTCAGATGAAGTGTGGTGAGGGCGGTGTGAGGGCGGGCACTGTTAGAGAACTTTGACACAGTTGAATAAAACCTAATGATCAAACAATATATTGTGCCGACATGTTTTGTGTGTACACCACGCAGAGCTTCTGAAATAAGGATTCGTGTTGTAAAATAAACAAACAACACCCGCCGGGTGCCGTTTGCACTCCCCTTACGCCGCCTACGTCAAGCCCGCGCGCCCCGGCTTGAACAACAAGTGCAGCCTGTCAGGTAATTTCAAGCAACACCAGCGTATCCACACTGCGGAGAAACCATACTGCTGTACTGCTATTACCCATCAATTCAAGTTACAATTGTAGTTATCCAATTATTTTAAGAAAATAAATATGGTTTTATCTAACTATCCCTGCCCTCCATGTGTGCCGACTTTGCTTGCATAGTTAAAATACTTATTGACCTATTTTAAATTCAGCTGATTGCAGTAAAATGCCGTAGTATATTATTCATCAAAGGGAAATTATGAATGAGAAGTGTGTGTCTGTTTTTTGAGAGGCGATTTATGTCGCAAGACTATATGGACGGACTGGCATAGATACCCACGTCACGTGCTACGTAGACAGAATAGGCAAAATTAATATATATGCTACAATTTAGGAATTATAGTTTTCACGTTACAGTGTTGACTAATTAATTAAATATAAATCAACGACAAAATCGCTTCCACCGGAAGTGTCTATACGATTTTATTTTGTATTTGCTGCGTGTATTTCCTGTCCTCACAGTGGAGCCTGCACCGGAAGAGACTCCACAGAGGCCCCGCAGGCAGATCGATCCGCTCACCCCTAGCTGTCGGTAGTTCTCCCCAGTGGCGGAAATGGCGGACGGTGGAACAGTGAAAGTGGAAACTCTACCTGGCAAGAGAAAAAGAGCCCCGCTGACGGAGAAGGGAAAGATGGCGAAGAGAGAGAGTGATAAAAGTAGAGGTAAAACAAGAGTGAACCTCGGACCGGCGTTCACTCGGTGGAGACGGCTCCGGGACTTGAGAGGATTCAAAACCGACATTCAGTTGGCTTTCTTTCTACTGGATCAGTGAGTAACAACCTGCCAACTTATTAATACTACCGGATGTTTTCCTCTGCCTTTATCACAGCACTGAGGTCGGGGTTTCTAGTTCAAATTGGGATTCTCCCGGTTGTTTCTTGCTTTGGACAGCAGCCAGAAAACCAACCAGGAGCTACAAGGAAGCCAGGACCAGAAACAAACAATTATGCTTGTTTCTGGCTATCTATGTTTGTCTCCAGCCAGCCTGACTGCTAGCGTTAGCAACGTTAGCCATGTTGCTAACGATAGCTAACGCTAACATTAGCAGCCAGAAACAAACAAATGATCCATTGTCCGTTTAATAATCTAAACAAAGAACAGATTTTCCTGCAGTGGCCTTTCTAAAATGAGAAGTGGTGAAAGTTACTATATTGTGTTATGATGAAGGAGTTGATAAGCAGACAGATGGTTTGTTACGGAGCTAGGCTCTAACGGAAAGCGATCCGGTTTTCTTTGCGACAGTGGCGCAAGCAACGGTAACACTTTCTATGACGCCCATGTTTATAATGCATTATAAACATAATTATAATGTGTTATAATCTGCTTATAGCACTTTATAATTATAGTTATAAGCACTCATAAATATTCATATTGATTTATAACAATAATCATAACACATTATAAAGCATTTTCTAATGACTTATAAGGTCAAGTATCATAATACTTCATAATTGCTGGTCACTCACGGACATTTTTTCGCAAGGATCATAGTGTATTATAATTCTCATAGTTGTAATACATTATAATCATTTTAAAATGCGTTATAATCACTGTTATAATTTGGAGTCTCTGTCATAACAGAAATTGAGTACTCCAATTTGACAATAAATTAAATAAGTAAATCTCTCTGAATTAATAAATGGCGCTGCCTCCCCTTAGTAGTGTTTAAAGAATTTATACAATTTCTACTAAGAACTCAATGTCCCCCTTACCTGAAAATTAACTGACCAATCTTACTTTTTGCTTCTCATTTATTCCACTGGTAACCATCTACTTACTGATGTTATCCTCTGCCTTAAACCTGATGGAGCAAAGCTGAAAACAGTTTTTTAAACCTGCAATAAGTGATTTCAGACCCTGTAAACAATCCTGAAGCTAATGTTGCTGTGTGGAGATTTCCTTGAGACATAATGATATAAACTAATATCCAGCTGTGTTGCTGTTTTCTCCTCTTTTCTAAAGCTTGTTGTCAAAACTTAGACTCCTCCCCCTTCCATTCAGTAGCTTTTTTTTTTTTTTATAAAACTAGCTTGTCTCCTCCCTCGCTGTTTAAAAGCGGCGCTCACCCCCTCCCATTCCTGAAAAAAAATCTCGTAATGTTGGAATCGATGAAGCGAGCGAGTAAACTGTTAAACTAGTAAACTGTTAAACTAGTAAACTGTTAAACTAATAAACTGTTAAACTAGTAAACTGTTAAACTAGTAAACTGTTAAACTAATAAACTGTTAAACTAGTAAACTGTTAAACTAGTAAACTGTTAAACTAGTAAACTGTTAAACTAATAAACTGTTAAACTAGTAAACTTGTTAAACTAGTAAACTTGCTACCTGCCTCTTCACTTGTCATTGTGGGTCATGTGACCTTCAGTGGGAGAAACATCTGTCAAAGTGAGACTGGTAACCGGCGACTCTTCTCTGTAGGTACGTTTAGCTTAGCTGTTAGCCTTTATGCACGGTCCTTCGCTAATTTTGCCCTTAGGGGCCTCCGTAGTCCAGCAGCTTTGCTGTGGTTTATTTACAAAATGTGTTGCGGTTTCTGTCGCCCTCTAGTGGAAAATCGCTTATTGCAGCTTTAAGTCATACGAAACAGTTTAACATGTATGTGATTTATATGTAAGTGAAGATAATGCAGGAATGTTGTACCTTACAGTTAGGGATGTCAGTTTCGGTTAATTTTTGCTTTCGATAGGCCGACACCCATTAACCGGTAACTAACCGGTTAATTTTTAAGAAAAAACGCTTAATGACGTGAAATACAAGAAAGTGGCGCTTTCCTTTTACTCCGATGCTCCACTGACTCAATGAGCTTTTTATATTATGTTATATTACTAGATTTCAGCATTGAGGTACTTACATTTATGATTTTGCATAGGCATACTAACCTAAAAACCTTTTATTGGGAACCACAAGAAAGTTTCAGAGCGACAGAGACACAGAGCGTCCCCGTAACCATAGCAACTCGCTGTGCTGCTCTGTCTCGTCTGTCCTGCTGTCAGTGTCTCTTTTCACGCAGCGACGTTATCAGTTATGAATTTGTTTTTCACTGCATGAGAAAATGGACTTGTGGCGTGAGAGCCTGTGAAAAGTGTCAATTGCGTGAGTCTCTCGGTCAATGCGTGAGAGTTGGCAGCTGCTCAGACTGCTGGTTGAGCGGAGTATGTATGCAAATTAACCTATAGACCGGTCAAAAATATTCTCGGTGGTTAACCGATTAACGTTTAACCATTGACATCCCTACTTACAGTACATTTGTACTTTCTTTAAGGGCAATCCTAGCTAACTACTTCCCCAGACAACAGTCGACTTATTAGTGTTTAACCAACAGTATGATATCGGAGAGTGCAGTGAGCAGCCAGATGTGGGAGAACATGGAAAGGAATGAATTAATTTTTTCAAATCATCGAGACTACGGCAAAGAAAATTCTACCATAACAGGTGATTGATGCCCGATCAATGGTTAAATCATGTTGATCATATTTTTGGATCAAAAGATATTACTGACAAAACATTTGCACTGTAATTTTAATCAAACGGTTATTGATTGGATGAGATTTTATCTAACACTTTGAATACTGTCCTGTTATATAAATAGATCATTTCAATCAGCCTTTATGCTACAGTGTGGTGTTCCTCAGGGAAGCTGCTTGGGTCCCCTTCTTTATTTGATATACATGTTGTTAGACTGTCTGCTTGTGCTGTACGTCCAGCTGTGTGGAGAAACAGCTAGAGGTCAAGACTGCTGATCAAGAGGTTGCTGGTTCCAATATCAGATTGTCATGTTGTTGTGAAGTGGGTTGGGTTTAGGGTTTAGTTACTCTGTAATCACTTTAATTACATAGCACTAGGGATGCACCAATATCGTCTTCTTCGCTGCCGTTCGATACCAGAATTTTTAGTATCAACCGATACAGAGTACCGATCCGATATTGACCCATGTTTTTTTTTTCTATAATTACACAGCTGCATACAGCATGTAAATAACATGGGAACAACAATTCTATTGTAAAACAAAAAACAAAAAAACTGCAGCAGGGCAAAAGAAATGACCAAAATAGGAATGACAATTCCTAGGATATATAAAAGGCTGCTGCAATATAGAAAACAATACTAAAACATTCAGGCAGTCTTTGGTTATATTTTTCTCTTAATTTAAAACTAGATAACCTTCAGTGTAAATAACTGCACAAAAAAATAATCAATAAATCAAGTAGGCTACTGTTACATAACATAGGGATACAGTGCAAAAAAACTCACAAAAGTGCAAAGAGCAGTAAACTGACCAGTGCATACTGCTACAAAACAATACTGAAACAACCATACAGCCTTGGCTTATATATTTTTTCTCTTCTTTAGTGTGAATAACTGACAGACATCAGTATGGAGTAGAAGATAGATTATGTTTTATATACTAACTTTAACGGACACAACATTTCTGGCTAGTAGTAGCCAACAGACTGGAGTTCTATTTGAAATGGTTTGTAACAGTAATATTAGCCAGCTAGCCGTTAGATGCAATCTTTACATTTCAGCTTGTATGTTAGGTGGCTAGATCTCTGCTATTGCCATACAACCAGTGTTTCCCATATATGCTGAATATTCTAGTCATGACCCGCCATGCTAAAAATATGTTCTGTAGTGTTTTCTATAGTGTTTGTATAGTACTCAGGAGCGGCACCACTGCTGAAAATGCACATTTAAAAAAAAATTAAATGTATTTCTGCCAAGACTTTCCTTTAATGATTGAAGTGACAAATAGCGCCGTGTGGTCGCGGACATTCATTTCCATATCTTTATACTGTGGATTTTAAATTTACATTCCATTACATCATTTAGCAGACGCTTTTCTCCAAAGCGACTTACAATAAGTACATTTTGTCAACAGTCTTCGTCATCTAAGCCTTTTAATAGGAATATGTATCATTTGTTGAATTTTGTATTTTTTCATTTATTTATTTATTTTTTTAAATATAGAAGAAGGGTAAGGATATAGGTTAGTTCAAGAGGGGTCCAGGTGTAACCTGTAGAGATGTCTCTGATTACCTCTTTTAAAAAACCTTGTTGGTAGGATATCAAGGGGATATGTGATATATATATAAGATATGCTATATATAAGATATAAGATGTGCTCAAAATAACTCAATGATGTCAACACTAATGAAACCGTAATGTTTCCTCAAGAGTTTTAAGTCTTCATAAAGCTGCTGGGAGCTACAATCACTGTTATTACTATTATTATTATTATTATTATTGTTTTTATGGGTGTTCCCTTGTCTTAACGACTGTCTCTGTTTGTTGATGTCAGAGCTGATTGGCAGGAAGAGAAGCATCCGGTGGAGGAGGAGAGGAACATTGTCGGCCATTTTGCCTCAGTTCAGGACAGCTGTGTTGAATTTGGTGTTCGCCACAAAGGAGGCAAAATGAATTCTTCAGAAGAAGTGAGAAAAACTATCACTGTTGTAACATTGATGTTGATCTGTTGGGAACATTAACCTGTTAGCTTGTATATTTATTTGATGTATGACAATACCTATGATTGCTAATTATTCTCTCTTCCTCCCTCTTGGCAACATTAGCCTGTTGGCTTGGCTATTCATACATTCATGATAAGATATTTGACAATACAAGATGTCTGGAGGAAATAAAATATGATGCTCTCATATATTGTATCATGTGGAATATGTTATGACAGTAAAGAGTATATTACACATTACATACCACAGGATATTATTTGTCTGTTATCATATGGTTTCATAGTTTATAATACTTTGTCAGAAGTAGTAATTAAGTAATTAATGAAAACTATTAGCTAGCCCCCCACCCCCCCACCCCCTTCTGATCTCTTTCTTTATATCTTTCTCTACAGAAACCAGACCCAAATGTCACCGCTGTCAGCAGTGTGACAAAGCATTTCCAGGACTTACTTCGACAATTAAAGGATCATCAGAGAGTTCATACAGGAGAGAGACCTTACTCCTGTCAGCAATGTGGGAAGAGTTTCAGTCAGTCATGTAATTTCAGGCGACACCAGCATAGCCACACTGGGGAGAAACCATACTACTGTGAACAGTGTGGGAAGAGTTTCAGTCATCAAGCTACATACAAGAAACACCAGTGTGTTCACACTGGAGAGAAACCATACCACTGTGACCAATGTGGGAAAAGTTTCACGCGTTCAGATAAATACAGTGAACACCAGCGTATCCATACAGGAGAGAAACCGTACTGCTGTGACCAATGTGGGAAGAGTTTCAGTGATTCTACTTCATACAGGCGACACCAGCGTATTCACACTGGGGAGAAACCATATCAGTGTGACCACTGTGGAAAGAGTTTCTGTCAGTTAAGTACATACAGGCGACACCAGCGTATTCACACTGGGGAGAAACCATATCACTGTGACCAATGTGGGAAGACTTTCAGTTATTCAAGTACATATAAGGCACACCAGCGTATCCACACTGGGGAGAAACCATACCACTGTGACCAATGTGGGAAGAGTTTCCGTCGATCAAATACATACAGGTTACACCAGCGTATCCACACTGGGGAGAAACCATACTGGTGTGACCGGTGTAAGAAAAACTTCTCTCTGTTATCTACTTTGAAGAGACACCGCTGCATCTGAACTGCTGCAGAGCGCCTCCTACTGTCTGCAGGAGGAACAAGCTTCTCTCTGTCCAACCAACGAAGGAAGCTCAAGTGTTCAGGTCACAACACCAAACTTTAGGCCTTATTTATAGAACTGTGTAGATTCCACATTAAAAGGTTACATTTACACAAAATAAGAAAAATACGTACAGAAAAAAATAATCAGATTTGGAAAACCATACGTACACACACCAGCACGCAATTTTCCCATTATGAATCCCAATCAACTTGAAACGTTGTGAACGTGCACCAGCCTCATACTCCACCCCTTAACTCCTACAATTAACTATAGGTGGTCAATGAAACACCATGTACATTGTTGTATGTTTTTTTCTTGATTCTTGCCTTTTCATCTTGAAAATGGAGATTCAACATCTTAGAGATAATGGTAGCTTCTTTCCAAATTGTCTTTTATTTCTTGTAAGTAAATTGAGCTTGGATAATTGTTTTAGATTTAATGAGATGTGGATTCCTTGGTATTTAATAGATTGAGCTGTGCATTTAAAAAGGTAAAAAGTCCCAAACCTCACCATCCCAGTTGAGTTTGGTTAGAGGCAGAATTTCACATTTTGACCAATTGATGGAGTACACTATGAATACAATTCAAGTGGCACATTATTTTCTTTTTGTTTCATGCTTTACTGATAATGATTGATTGATAGATGATTGATGGAGTAGCCAGATACCAGAGGGAGGATGAGGGATTTGTTATGTACAATAAAATGTCATCAGCATACAAACTGATTTTATGATCGTATACTTTGGTTTTGATGCCTGATATGCTATTACTGTGTCTGATAGAGGCAGCCAGGGGGAAACAAAAGGCACAAATAACAGTGGCAGTAACAGTCATCCTTGTCTGGTGCCTCTAGCAAGTGAATTGTTTGAACTTTAATATTTATTTTCCTCTGTTGAATTAATCTTTCTTTTTTCTACATTTTCATACATTTTTGGTTTTATTTTTTGGTTCATCCAGTATTCTTGGACAATATGGGTTTTTTTTTTTTAAATCATCTTCATTTGTATATTCATTGTTTTAAAAAAAATTTAAGTTGTAACATCCATATTCATGAAACTGTTAATAGACCGTCCTTTTTTTACACATTAATTATCAAATGCATTAGTTTTGGAAGATTATGGGTCTTTTTTTTTATATAATCTTTATTTGTATTTTCTTCATCTTGGGAAATCTTAAGTTTTAATATCTGTAGTCATGAAACGTATTAAAACAGGTTATGTCAATACATTTCATTGTTGCTTCATTGTTCGTTTTTTAAGCTACAGTGAAAAATACAGAAGAGTCGTATTGTATTGTATTGTACACACTCACACACACACACTATTCCCATTCTAAAGACGCCTCCTCTCCAGGTCCTGTAAAGTGTTTTAGATTAAACTTAGATTTAGATTAAAATTAGACTCTGGTTCAATCCCACAGTTTAAGAAAGTATTGTGTCCTATAGTGTGATATCTGGGATCAAGCTGGAGAAACAGTCATTAAACCTCTGCAGTCCTTACACAAACACACTTTAAAAATATTGGATAACAAGCCCATCCAGTATCATCACTGTGATATACTTCAGAAGAAGAAGATTTTAGAATTTTAGATTTTATTGAAATGTATGTCTTCTTTTCAAGATTTTGAATGAATGTATAAACTTTATTTATGTAGCACCATTCCTACACAGAATGCAGCTCAAAGTGTTTTACAATTCAGCAGCTAGTTTAAAAACACACACACACACACAGACACACACACACACACACACACACACACACACACACACACACACACACACACACACACAGAGCTGTGGAGGACCAGAACTGTCATTTTAAGAAATCAATAAATGAGTGAATAAATAGTTAAATGCATTAACAAATAAAGGAATAAATACATCAATGAATTAATAAGCGGTAAAATAAATGTGGGAATATTTATAGAAATGTGTAAATTAATAACAAAATTGTAATATGAATAAATAGCATATTTTCATTGATTTATTCATTTATTTATTCATTCATTCATTCATTTCTTGGGACATTCGATTTCCTTTCCCATAGAGTTGAAACGTTCGGTTCAGCCAACAGACTCATTGGGATTTTTAACATGTTACACAACAGAGAATTCAGTCCCCGACATCAGAAAGCGACAGTAAAAGTTGCTGTAATGATCCTCAGTTATAAATGTTTCAACCTCATTTGTGTCAAATCGTGTTTTTTCTGTCGCTTCCGTGTTTAAAACGGCACCAAACACTACAGTACCCATGATCCTTAGAGGGAGTTGCTATGGTGACAGCACAACAAACTCCCAACGGTGATTTGGTAGGCGGTTCAGGTCATTCAACTGTTGCAACTCTCTGAATGGCGAGTCACGTGACCGTGTGTGTGTGAAACATGAATGGGTCTTTTGCTTCAGGAACTGAAAAATGGCCACGCCCATGTCTTCACGTCTCAGCTCTGTTTCCCAGAGGTGTGACCAAGTCAACTTTGCTCGAGTCCCAAGTCAAGTCTCAAGTCTCAAGTCTAAATGTAGATTACCAAGTCAAGTCCAAGTCATTTAAGTCAAGTCTCAAGTCTAAATGTAGAACAGCAAGTCAAGTCCAAGTCAAGTCTCATGTCTTGAGGCACAAGTCTCAAGTCTAAATGTAGATTACCAAGTCAAGTCCAAGTCAAGTCCATGTCATTAAAGTCAAGTCTCAAGTCTAAATGTAGAACAGCAAGTCAAGTCAGAACAAATCAAGAGTCCAGTATCAATTTAATATCTTGAAGAAAACTAAATATCTAGGACTTTTCAATGCAATATGGTTTTAATAGGATAAAAACTTGGTAAGAGCATCATGAGTTTGATTTCTATCATTCAATCATCTATCATTCTATCAGAAGGTATGAAGCCACACACACACACCTCTCCACAGAGAGGTTATCACACACACACACGTTTCAGCTGCATTGTTTACATCGAGGCTGTGCCGCTCAGATATTGGCTCATAATAAGTGTCAGCAAATCCAGAGAAGAGTGTGAGCGTGTGTTTTCCTCTTTGTATATTTAGGTAACAGGCTGCATGTTGACATTCTGCTACTCTGACAATGACGCCTAAATGTTGTATTTTTAACTCAGCATACCCGTTTAAACCTGACTGGAATTATAATAGGGATGCGATCTAATGTCTAGATGTTATGATGTGTAGATGACTGTGTCACTTTGATCTTAGAGCCGGTTCCAGAGCCAGTCCCGTTGGAGCCATTCTGTGCTCAAAATGATAAGACGCTTTTCCTACGTCTGAAATTCTGTGTTAACGGCCTCCGCCTCTTCAGAAATCACATCCTCTGACAATTTCCATAAAACCCTGTCTTCATTTTAAAGGCGCACCCAGATCAACCCACGATTTCTGGTGCTGTGCAGAGAACAAGGTTTTAGCATCCGCAATGCGATTTGCACTGGTGCGAACTTTAGTAGATCCGGGCCAAGATCTTTTGTTAAGACTTTAGAAATCTTTTCAAGTCATCAAAGCACAAGTCAAAGTCAAGTCCCAAGTCATCAGGACTTGACCCAAGTCAAAGTCTCAAGTCTTCTCTTCACGGATCAAGTCAAGTCGCAAGCAATTAAAACTGTGACTCGAGTCCAAGTCATGTGACTCGAGTCCCCACCTCTGCTGTTTCCTCAGGCATATCAGGGTGTCTGCGGGGTCTTAAAAAGTATTAAAAGGTAATAAATCAGTTTAGCGAAAATTAAGGCCCTTAAAACGTATTAAAAAGTCTTAATCGCCATTTTATGAGGTATTAAATTTTGTAGCTATTTTTCAATGTGAATAACCTATTTATCCAAAGAGTTTGTGTGCTAAAAGTTTGCGTGAATTTATTTATTTTGCTCCTCACAACTACTACAACAAACTACAACAGGAAACAGTAATGCATAACCCGGAAGTTAAGAGACGCTCTCTTGTGCACCGGGAGAATTTGGGATTCTTCTGTGTCGGCTGTCACTAAGTGGAAAGAACTATGGAAAGTGAAAGGGAAAGAGAGCAAAGCATGGAAAGACCACAGAGATTTTTGTTAATGACCGTGTTGTGTGTGTGTGTGTGTGTGTGTGTGTGTGTGTGTGTGTGTGTGTGTGTGTGAGCGTGTTACTGTTATTACTTTTAATAAACCTTGCCTTTGGGTTAGTCACTCAATTTATTCTCTTGAGCTTTGTTCCCTCCCGGCCGATCTGAATTCTGTTGTATTGATCCAGTGATCCATAGACGTTATCGCAAAGACTGTTTAGTTTTGCGATCTCAAAATCAAAGTATAGTAAATGGAAGTTAAAGATGTAACCGGTTACAGCTGGAAGTGGCGTCGAGGTCTTAAAATATATTGAAAAGGTCTTAAAAAAGGTCTTAAAAGGTATTGAATTTAACCTCAGGATTCCTGCATATACCCTGCATATGCTAATGAGCAAGAGAGCATGTGACCAGGCAAGCTATCTATAATTCTAGTTCGATTACTAATGCCTAATCACACATTACCACGCCCACTGACTCCCCTCATTACCATATTCTTGAGGAAATGGAAATCGAATGTGCAGCAATAAATAAATTAATAAATAAAAATGTGAGATGTTTATTCAGTTATTGTTTTTTTATTTATTAATTTACGCATTTCTATAAATATTCCCACATTTATTTTACCATTTATTGATTCATTCATTCATTGATTTATTTATTACTCTATTTGTTATTGCATGTAGTAATTAAGTAAGTCATTCATTTATGCTGTTATTTGTTATAGCATTCATTCATTCATTCATTCATTCATTCATTCATTTCTTCAAATGAAGAAAAAGTTCTGGTCCTCCATATAAAATTTGCTATATAAATAAACTTTCTTGCTGTTTGCTTGAACATCACAACAGCGACTGTTAATTTACTGATATAGACCTCAGAGTCAGATGCCCACATGCCCAAATATGGACGTCGGCAGTGACGTCACCTTTATAATGACGCTCCGTGCGGCATTTCGGCTCCACTCGGCTCCGGCTGTTCGTGCAATGCATCTTGGGTGCGCATAGTATCACCCGTGTTCCTAGTTTGTATCTTTTAATATCTTCAATGGGTTTCTAGAACAGTGTTAAATATAGATTGTTTAATCGTATATGCTGCGTTATCTGATCAATATTATCCTTTTCGTGTTACAATTTCACTTTTTTCGGACTCTGTCTTTGAGATTTCCAAGTTTACGATGTCTTGATTAAGAAATATAGGGTGTGGATAGAATAACAGAAACACCTTACAACATAATTCAATCCAATACAATGACCCTGCAATAAATAGCTCTCCTCTTTTCCAGTGCAGTTGAATTATTAATTATTTAGTCAAATTTAAAGGAATAGTTCACCCACAAATGAAAATTCAGTCATCATCTACTCACCCCCATGCCAGCTGAAACTCGGGTGAAGTTTTCAGTCCCAGCTGTGTGGGATTGAATTATATTGTAAGGTGTTTCCATTATTTTTTCCACCCTCTGTAACTGATCCTCAGAACATCACAGCAGAGAAATGGATGCCAGAGTTCATTCATACTGTCCTTGGATAAAAGTTAAGGTTACTCAGGTGCAGAGGTGGAAAGTAACTAAGTACATTTACTCGAATACTGTACTTAAGTACAATTTTGAGGTACTTGTACTTTACTTGAGTATTACCATTTTATGCTACTTTATACTTCTACTCCACTACATTTCAGAGGGAAATATTGTACTTTTTACTCCACTACCTTTATTTGATAATTTAAATTACAAGTTACTTTGCAGATTCAGATTATTAATTCACAACTAATAAATTATGATGTATTATTATAGATTACTGTAAGTTACCCAGCAGTATATAAAGTAGTGGAAATCAGCCCCACCTTTTCCAGCTGCAACATTAAAGTGATGCTTACACATTAATGCATCAATAATTATAATTCAATAATATAATATATACTGTATTATTCTGAAATGGGCCATTCTGCATAATGAGTACTTTTACTTTTGTTGCTTTAAGTATATTTTGATGCTAATACTTTTGTACTTTTACTTAAGTAACATTTTGAATGCAGGACTTTTACTTGTAACAGAGTATTTTTATACTGTGATATTTCTACTTTTACTGAAGTAAAAGATCTGAGTACTTCTTCCACCACTGCTCAGGTGAAGCTTCTGTAGGCAAAGACTTAACGTTTCAGTTGATTCCTCGCTCAAAATTAAATATGCAAATGGGGACCCCTCTTCTTCCAGTTTGATTGGTTAATAAGAGTGCATAAAAGGTGTAGCCATAGGCAGAGCCGGTCCTGACCTCCCTGGGGCCCTAAGCAAAATTCTGCTAAGGGGCCCTCCTACCTGACCCGTGAGCCATGTAAACCATTTGCCACACAGTCACACCTGACACCCCAGTGCTCCCACTACCATCCAACAATTAAGAATAGCACCTATAAATTATAGATAACAACAGCCTACTATTATTAATTTTATCAGCTGCATCAGGCCCATTCAAACTGGCTCCCCCAGATTTCCTTTTATACATTTTCAAATATAAAATACTATTTATACTATGGCTTGGCTGAATACTTGATGGTTATTATTTACTGAGAAATGTGCATCCATATTGAGGGACGGGTCATGTAAATGACCAGACATGAAAATTAAATATTCATTCATTCATTCATTCATTCGACACAGTCTATAGTGTCAGGAGGATCTGAGGCCATGGAGACTGCGTTTGATTAACCTAACATCTTCGGGGGTTAGATATGATCTTTGATTGCGTGCGTCTGAATGTCCAATCACAGCTCTTCGTTAGGTCTCTGATACTGAGTGGCGTTGTGTCAGCCACATCTCCATCGCTAACAATTCAGGATCTATCCGATGTTTTTTTAACTCCCTGTTCCGGTTCTGAGACATCATGCCCAGTGTGTTGCAGCATCTGATGGATCACCGAACCTTTAAAGCCAGCATCCTTTATCAATTTGAAGGAAATGTAACGCCCCGCAGGAACTGGCCCTGGTCTTTTTTCACTCTCTTCTGCTCCTTCCTGTAGCTTCACTGGCTCTTTCACAAGCGCACAGATAATAATCCTTGCTGGTGGACACTGGTGCTTTAAAACAGCATTTGTTCTCCTGTTTTGTTGATATATGACTGCATAAATCCCTTTTCCTCTCCAGGTGCAGTGACCACTACTCCCTGGACCCTGATGTCTTTAACTCCCTGGCACCAGTATTGCTCCATTTTCTGAAATTAAAAGAGCAAATGAGGCCGTCAACATTTACAATACTGCAACTGCAAACACTATAAATGACATTTTAGCAGGATTGGTAATAGGACTCTGTCTTGGCAACAATTTGGTGATACCATAACGATACAAGTTAAATATATATACAATTAAATATATAGGGATATACTGTGATACTACAAACACTCAGATTTAGCCACAGCTAGTGTGGCACTGGCAGTACTGTTGTTTCCTTGGTTCTGTACAATAGAGCACCTGCACGCCACCTAGTGGTCGCAGATTTAAAAACACAATGTAGTTGCTCTTGTGAAACCACGATACTCAAGTTTATCAATATTTTCTTACACCTCTGATTGGTAAATACTTTTCTTACCCTTCAGTCATTATGGTCCAACTCTCTGGAACCACATGAACTAAGGTCTGCTACAGCAGAGTCTTCTTTTAAAAGCAGACTAAAAACATCTCTCTGTTCACAAGCTTTTAATTTAAAGTGTGTGGTTAACGGGAAAACTTATTTTAGAATCAGTATTATTACTATTATTCCCTTTTTAATAATAATAATAATACCTTCTTATCTTATATGTTTTTATCTTTTTTTATTATTATTACAGGCAAATAATACACATAACACACAAAACAATATGATGACATGACAATATATCCTCACAAAAAAAAGGAAAAAAAAAAAAAAAAAAAGACAAAATAAAAATAATAGGATCCCTTCAGTAATTCAAATAATTAGATTCATAGCACCAGTACATTTAGAAACTGAAATATACATATGACAGGCAGAGCGTATTTAGAGTTTTATATGGTCCCACTCTTCACTAGAGCAAATTTTTTCCCATTTCATATTGTGTTGTGCTACTTTGTAATGGTTTGTAGCAATTATTTATTAGAAATTGGCTTTGCACTGTATTTTTTAAGAAACTTTGATTCAAATTAGTTCTTGATTGAGCTAAAGCTCAATATAAATATTTTACCGAACAGAATAATTGTATTTATTATCTGGGGACAGTTTTCATCCAGAACCCCCAACATAATGTTTAAAGGTGTAAGTTTAAAATAAATATTGAGTGGCCTTAGCCAATTGGCCCACAAACTTGCAACATGGACAATAGAAAAACAAATGCAACTGGTCTTCCTCTTCCTCATTATATAATCTACATAATGATGATTGTTTAATATTAAACATGTTAAGTTGTTTTTTAGTCTTATATGTTTTTATCTTTTTTTTATACATGTTTTCATATATGTAATACCTTCTTATCTTATATGTTCCTATCTTATATCTGTTTGTCATGTATGATCTTTGCCTATTTTTTGCTTTTTATTTTGAAGCACATTGAGTCTACGCCTGTCGTATGAAATGTGCGAAATAAATAAACTTGACTTTTAACTGACTGCATGAAATATAAATCAGCTAAAACTGGTAATAATGGTTATGGGCAGAACAGGCTCGAGTCTTCCAGCCTGCTGTGCTCGGGGCAGACAGGACAAGGCTGCCTAGACACCAGAGGAGAGCAAGGTGAAGGTGTTTATTTATTTCTGCCTCAAACAAGTTCAATAAAACTAATTAATTTATGTAGCCAGCTAACGTCAGCTAGCACACAAGCTGTGACCAAAAGGATATGTAGCTGGCTGTGTCTAATGTCCCAGTACTGGACATTTCACTCTTTTATTCTGTGCATATACAGTATTATTTTGTTCTTATCTATTTTATATTCTTGTATCTTATACCCTATAGTGTTTACATTTTCTTATAGTTTTTATCCTTAATTGGGAATCTATAGGCTTGCTCCAAATGACATTTCTACTCGTACAGTGACAATAAAGGTATCTATCTATCTATCTATCTATCTATCTATCTAATGATCTCTATGGCCGTGACCACACCAGCTTAAGTTAAACTAGTCTAACATAGCCAGCAAACTGTTACACCTGAGCACTCGTCTCTCTCTATTTAACAGGGAAGTTAATAAATTGTGAATGAAACGCCTACAAATAAAAACCCATCTGTGTTAGCTAACTCACCTCTGTCAGCTCTGCCCGTCACGGTCCCGCCTCCTCTCTTTCTGAGCCAATCAGAACAGTTTCTGCCCTGAGAAAATGTTTCGATGAGCAAAACTCCTGAAGCACCTGAAGCAGTCTGATCACAGCGGAGGAATCCTGTAATGTGTTTTAATACTGAGTCTGTTAGGTCTCCCTGTGATGGGAGGTCAGCTGGGTTTGAAACGGGAACAGAATCAGTTTCATGAAGAATTTACTCATGGATTCAATCCCATCCAATCTCATCAGAGTAGTAACTTTAGCTTCCTGTGGAGGGCAGCAGCACGCCTAAGCGACGAGTCTGCTGCAAAGAAAAGGAAGACGAAGAAGAAGTGTGTGAAGCAACATGGCGGCCTGCTGTTGACGAGAGAAGAACAAAGAGAGAAAAGAAGTTTCCTCTCGGTCTTCCTGGTTGATCTGAGTCTAGTAGTTCCTGATAGCAGTCCGGGTTCAAAGCTGTAAAGCTGTAAGCAGCCTAGCCGTTTAAAGTCAGCGGGTTTCTTCCAGATCCTCGGTGCTAACTTTGTGCTGTCTTAGCTCGGATGTGTTATGCTAGGCTACTACTGTGTTAGTCCTACGGTAGATGTGCACGGTTGTGCTCGTCGTAGCGCCGCGGAGAGCGTCCGGTAACTCCGACCAGAAGACTCCAGGTCAGATAGAGGCCTTGGCGACCAGGGAAAAGCCTTTGTCTTCCTCTGATGAAGAAGCAGCTCAGGCTCACGGCCCTCGGACTGCTTCAGGTAGGAGCTCAACAATATGAACACACCAACGGGACGCACGAGCTTTCTGCAGTCTGGAGGAATGGGAAAACTGGTTTGAAATCAGGGAAAATATTTTTTTAGTGAAAACTGCTGATGTGACTCCTGTTGGAGCTTTTAATAAATATCTGATAAAAGCTGCAGTAGGACCAGTATGGTGCTGCAGTAGACTGGTACTGGACCAGTAGGACCAGTATGGTGCTGCAGTAGACTGGTACTGGACCAGTAGGACCAGTATGGTGCTGCAGTAGACTGGTACTGGACCAGTAGGACCAGTACTGTAGTAGCTTACTGTGGAATTGTGTTCATGCTGTTCCTCTCCACTGACGCATCATTTAACATCTACCAATCGATCAGATCGGTATCAATATCACCGTATCAATATCACCGTACAACAGTTGGTGCCGTGACTCGGATTCATGGACCTGCTTTGCTGACTCAGCGACCCGGACTGAGACCCGAGACGAACCGCTGCCCGCAACAACTAACTAGCTCTTGAACTAACCTATCTTCTTACACTACTTCTATATTTAAAAATAATAATAATAATTATTATTATTATTCTACGAATGCTACTTATTCTTATTAAAAGGTTTAGCTGATGAAGACTGTGATGCACAGTTGGTTTCACTACTGTTGACAAAATGCACTTACTGTAAGTGCTTTGGAGAAAAATCATCTACTAAATGACGTAATGTGATGTCATGTAATGTGATGTCATGTAATGTGATGTCATTTCCTCTGCGGTTGCCGTCTGATCATCTGGATCGTTCATTGTTGCAGCGATGAATCAACTTGTTAAATGTTTGTGAACTGATAATAAGAGCGGAGTTGATCTCGATCTGATGATTGTTTGTTGTTATTGTTTACAATAAGAGTCACTAAGTTAAGGGTTAGTTAATGCTTATTAAGAATTAACTAACCCTTAATTAACAGTTAGCTAATGTGTAATTTACTAATGGTGTTCATGTTAACTAAGGTATTAATTTATACATTATTTAATAGTTTATAAAGATGACTATTAAATGTATAAATTAATACCTTAGTTAACATGAACACCATTCGTAAATGATTACCAGACACATTAGTTATCTGTTAATTAAGGGTTAGTTAAGCATTAACTAACCCTTAACTTAGTGACCCTTATTGTAAAGTGTTAGCCCTAATTCCCTAAAGAACGTTTAGCTCTCAGTTGCTGAGGACATATTTCCAGATGGCTGTTTCTGTCAATATGACCTCATGGATGCATAGAGGCTGTTCCTATGCCGGTGTATGTTACTGTGTAAGTTTGTCTGTATGATTGTGTTTTTTAAAAAGTGGTTGTGAGATTGACGGTAGAAAAAGTCATAAGCTATAACTGTAATGTTGTAGTCAGTGGTAGAAATTTGTTGTCTGTTGTGTAGCGGTGGGCGATTTGATGTCAATATTTGACAATATTTTCCAGCTTTCAGAAAAATGTAATATTAGCATTTTCTTCTGGCATACAAAGTGACATAGATCAGCTAAACTAAAGAAAATATAACAGTTTTTATAAATGAAATCAGCAAACAGACATCTTAGTCTCACAAATACTAACACAGTTTATTATATGAAAAAGAACCAACTTCAAATTTTGGTTAATCAAAATTAAAAACAATCAATAACAATAATAATAACATAATAAAACTACCACAAGAAATGTGCAAACAGAAAATCCTCCATGTCAACTTGTATATAGGAACAAGAACCAATTTCAAGTTCAACAGCAATATTAGTAATAAATAAAATAAAGTTACCTTAAGAAAATGTTCAGTGCAAACAGAAAATCACTTCATCATTTTTCAATGTAAACATGTTAGATTACAGAATGCCTTAAAGAAACATAAGATAGGAGGAATAAAGGCACTCAGCAGCAAATAAAAATGAAATCTGAATGAATTCTGTCTATATTCAGTGGCAGCATTACAGCCTCGTGTGTGTGTGTGTGTGTGTGTGTGTGTGTGTGTGTGTGTAAAGTTCTTTAGCTGCAGAACTGTCCCTCATAGGTCATGTGCTCGGGAAAACCAGTCCATCAAGCGAGTCTGGTTTAAGTGCAGCCCGGTTGGTGTGTGCTGGATCCAGGGATGCAAAGGTATTTCTCTGACAGTTTCCCCACCCTAAGGCAGTTCATGTCTCTCATGTATCTTCCACCACTCAGGAGGATTCATGTCACTGTCCGCCTCAGGGTGCATCAAGTAGCTTTGAAGCTCTGATTCGATGGCTGGTTGAAGGGACTCACTAGCCTGGTGAGACCATCCTGATCACGTGACCTTTCCGCCGAGAAACTAGTGCTAGTGCATACTCTTGTTCCTGTTACTTCCCCCAAGGAGGTTATGTTTTCAGTGCCGTTTGTCTGTTTGTCTGTCAGCAGGATTACAGAAAACCTCCTGGCCCGATTTTCATGAAACTTGGTGGAAGGGTGCAGCATGGACCAAGGAAGAACCCATTAAATTTTGGAGCGGATCCGGATCCGTCTCACGAACGAGCGAGTGATAATAGCACGAACCTTGGCGGAGGTCTGAGCTCTCCGAGTGCCCTTCTAGATTCATTGTTGTTATTGAGTCTATTACATCTATTCATGTCAGGAAGTCGCTGTGGGCGGCTAGAAGTCCAGACTGATCCGTGGAGCCAAACAGAATGTGAGGTCATGTGATCAGGACGGTCTTACCAGGCTAGGGACTCACCACACTGGGGTTCTTCTGCTTTCTTGAAATAACCGCCAAAAGACTTCTTGGTCTTCTGTGCTGGCCTTCTGCTGCACCAGGCTCAGCTGGTACTCCAGAATGGTGTTTTTGATTTTTTTTTTTTTTTGGTCAGTTCTGTGTCTTCACCCTTGACTGCCAGAGCTTCACTGCTGAACAAGGCCGGCACAGGCTACACATTCCTGATCCAGCAGAACGTAATGTGAAGATCAGAGCTTTGCTGCCTGTTGATGACACTTTGCTAAACTCTCTTAATGTTCCCTGAATGCTTGTTGTTATTAGACTCGATCCCAACAAGCCTCTCCCTGTCGAAAAGCAACGTCCAATCAAACAGGAGGCAGAAGAAGGAACTCAGCTGGTGCCTTCTTTGCTCGGTCAGGGTGTTTTGATAAAAACCTGTCTGGCCTGTGATGACGGCAGATAAAGAAAACCGACGCGTCACACAGGATCTCTGCGAAGTCACTGATTGCGTAATCGCTCCTGCCTCTGCTGTGGTGAACCCTGCCACCATCTGCTCCTGTTCTCCTGCTCCTGACTGCTGCGGTTTCCCTTTCCTCTGCTTTTTTTCCTCTCTGTCGCCTCACAGCAAGATCAGCAAGAAGGTCGTTTGTTCCAATATCCTGTCCTCTCTGTGTGGAGTTTGCTTGTTCTCCCCATCTTTGCATGGGTTTCCTCCCGGTGTATATTACGCCACGTAAAGCCCTTTGAGACATGCTTGTGATAAAGGGCGATATAAAATAAACTGGACATGTTTCTGCTCTGTCTGCGCTTCTGCATGCTTTGGCTGTCAAAGGTCACAAGAGAAGAAGAAACCGCAGCCGGCCAAAAAGGAGGAGGAGTTTATTTAGGACTTGGTATCTCTCAAGCCTGCGTGGGCTGTTTTTCATTATCGATTAATCTGTCAATTATTTTCTCGATTAATCGATCAGTTGTTCGGTCTATAAAATGTCAGAAAATGGTGAAAAATGTGGATCAGTGTTTCCCAAAGCCCAAGATGACGTCCTCAAATGTCTTGTTTTGTCCACAACCCAAAGATATTCAGTTTACTGTCATAGAGGAGGAAAGAAACCAGAAAATATTCACATTTAAGAAGCTGGAATCAGAGAATTTTGACTTATTTTTCTTTAAAAATTACTCAAACCGATTAATCGATTATCAAAATAGTTGGCGATTAATTTAATAGTTGACACCTAATCGATTAATCGTTGCAGCTCTACTCTCATGGACACCACAGTGTGAGGATGCTCTCTGCAGACTGAAGGAAGCTTTGCTGTCCGCTCCGACCCTTGACCCTGCCTGATCATGATAAACCATTCCATTTGTTTGTTCATGAAAAAGATGGCTTTGCTTTGTCTCTGACTCGACTACATGGCGAAAGTCTGCGTCCTTGAAAGAGATATTGTGCCCGTTTATTATGTGACCAAGAGGGAGCATGTTAATATGTTAATTGAGAACAGAATGGGACCCACAGCTGAACCTTGGGGTACACCACAGCTAAGTTTGAGGTCCAGCAGGACTAAGATTGAGCAATGAGCAGCATCAGCAGCTAAGTGGGGGTGATTTGTTGTTTGTTTGTCCATGATGCAATACGCAAAGGCAGCGCTAGGTGGCAGCAGTGCTTAAAATGTCCAGCTGATCGACATGCAGTAGAGAGGCAAAGAACACCTAATGGAAGATGGCTGACGATACCATGGAAAATACCACCGGACCTGCGGGACGTTCAGAGAAATTTACCGCGAGTTTCAAAAGTCCGGGAATTTTTCAGCTCTAAAGCCAAAGATACAGCAGAGTAAAACCTCTGTAGAGTAGAATGGAGAACAGCACCACACTGACATTTGAAACCAAAGTATCCCGGAGCCACTTGTGAAACTGATAGCCTAGTAGTTGGTGAGTAACGTGGTTTATGCCGCCTGGCTGTCAGTGATGAGTAACGTGACTACAGACCTGATATGTGCTGAAGCTCTGGCTGGTTATGGTTAGGTAACTACTGACCTGAGAGGATAAAGATAACTGACAGCTCTCATCTCCAAAACTTTTTCATAAAACTTAAAAGCCATAAATCCACAGTCTGCTATTTTCTTTGCCACTAAATTCATGTTTATATGAAGAGTATTTTATAATTTTGAATGAAAGAAAGGCTCAAATAACAGTTACACAAAGTTAAAGAACAAGCCCAAAGTTAATGGTCTCTCACCTCTGCTTGTACACAGAGAGTCCACGGCATTTTTACAGGCATGAAATTACTGAATAAAATCCATCAATACATTTCTGTATTATCAACACCTAAAACAATATTCTATCATAACTTAGAGGTGTCTAGATGATTTGCTCCTTGAAGTCTTGACAGAAGCTTCCTCCACCTGCTCCTCAACGACTTGAGAGCTCAATAAATCTTTCAATGTTGAGCCGCTTGATCCAGTTTTATTTTGTTATGACTAATATAACTAAGAAAATAATCATTAGATTAATCGAAAAAATAGTCGACAAATGAATCGATGACCAAATAATCGTTAGTTGCAGCCCTGGCTGTAACCCGATCTGAAACCAGACTGGAAGTTTTAAATCAGTTTGTTGCAACTCAGTTGATTTGTCAGTTGATTATAAACAACTTTTTCTGGACCGGTGCAGGTTTAAAATATGGTGGAAGAGAGTCTGTACCCAGGGAGCGATAATGGAATAATGGAAAGGAAAAGTGGGCAGATAGTTCTGATTATGTCTTTTTAAAACCTTGTTGGTTGGATATCAAGGGAACCGGTGGAGGAATTCATATGTGACACGATATCTAATAGAGTTTGTGAACATATCTGCTCAAAACAACTCAATGATGTTAACACTAATGAAACCTTAATATTTCATCAATAGGTTTAAGTCTTCATAGAGCTGCTTGGATTTTAGGGGTTCAAGAAATCATGAAACATGGTGAACATGTTCAGATATCATCACTGACCATGTGTGCAAAGCTGTTTTAGGAATGAACAGTAGGGGGCGCCACAAATGCCCCAAAAAACTGTATCTCCTAATCCAGATGACAAAATTGCGTGAAATTCGGTGCACATGTTCAGGGAGGCTGTACTAGTCAAGATTATAAGTTTTGTCATCATTGGTGAAAGTGGGCGGGGCCTATGGTGTAATAACCATATAATAGCCGGTAAATCAAAGTCCATTTGCAAAATTGGCCCCAAACTTCTCAGCCTCGTCTGGAATGGCGTTTCTAACGTGAACCGATTTTTGTTTAATTTGACCAGAAGGGGGCGCCGCAAACGCCATAAATGGGCGTGGCCTAAGCAACAAACGGCCGTAACTCCACACCCGTTTGTTCAATGATCACGAAACTTGGCGGATATATCAAAGGATTTATTTGGACGATGTCCTCAGAACCACTGACACTTTTTTTTGCGATGTCAGTACTGTTCAGAAAAGGCATGAACCCCTGTCATGGCCGCTTGCAGCTACATTTATCATTATTTTTTCTATTTTTTATGGGCGTTCCCTGTCTTACCGACTGTCTCTGTTTGTTGATGTCAGAGCTGATTGGCGGGAAGAGAAGCATCTGGTGGAGGAGGAGGAGAGGAACGTCGTCGGCCATTTTGTCTCAGTTCAGGACAGCTGTGTTGAATTTGTTGTTCACCATTAAGGAGGAAAGATGAATTCTTCAGAAGAGGTGAGAAAAAATATCACTGTTGTAACATTGATGTTAATGGTGGTAACTTTAACCTGTTAGCTTCTCTTTTTATATCTTGATGGGATATATGACATAATGACATAACACATATGATTGCTCATGAGTCTCTCTCTCTCTCTCTCTCTCTCTCTCTCTCTCTCTCTCTCTCTCTCTCTCTCTCTCTCTCTCTCTAGCCCAGTACATCAGCTGTTGTCCAGGTATGGATGAAATAATATCGAAAATGTCAGAAATATCGAAATGTATATTTACACGTACTAGTGCAGTATGATGTCACCATGAAACATACTCTGTTTTCCAGGCAGTAAAAGTAATGGGAGTTAATTTCATGGGGACTTTTAATCTTACACCTCTTAGCTCGTTCCACCACCACACCCCCTCTTACGTTCTCTCTCTCTCTCTCTCTCTTTCTCTCTCTATCTGTTTCTGTCTCTATGGAAACAGAGAGACATAGACATATTCAGACCTCACAGCTGTCAGCAGTGTGACAAAACATTCACAACATTACATCATTTAAAGGAGCATCAGAGCGTTCACACAGGAGAGAGACCGTACGTCTGTCAGCGGTGTGGGAAAACGTTCAAGTATTCAGGAAACCTATCAAGGCACCACCATAGCCATAAGAAGGAGAAACCCTATCACTGCGACCAGTGTGGTAAGGGTTTCAGTATGTTAAGTGTGTACAAGCGACACCAGCAAGGCCACACTGGGGAGAAACCCTGTCATTGTGACCAATGTGGGAAGGGTTTCCGTGATATGTCTGAATTGAAGAAACACCAGCGGATCCACATCGGCAAAACGCTGTTCCGCTGCCAGCACTGTACGAAAACCTTCACGTCGTCATCCACCCTCATTGTACACCTCCGTATTCACTCCGGAGAGAAACCGTACCGCTGTGACCAGTGCGGAAAGAGTTTTAACTACGTAAGTGCGCTCAAGAAACACCAGCGTATCCACACTGGGGAGAAACCGTACCGCTGCGACCACTGTGGGAGGAGCTTCAGTGACCCGGGCGCGTACCGGGTGCACCGGCGCCTCCACACCGGGGAGAAACCGTACTGGTGCGACCAGTGCGGGAGGAGTTTCATTCAGTCGAGCAAATGCAAAGAACACCAGCGGATGCACACGGGGGAGAAACCGTACAGTTGCGACCAGTGCGGGAAGAGTTTCCGACTGTCGAACACGTGCAAGAGGCACCAGCGCGTTCACACCGGAGAGAAACCGTACTGGTGCGACCGGTGCAAGAAGAACTTCACCTGGTCGCACCAGCTGACGAGACACCGGTGCGTCTGAAGCTGCTGAAGAGCGAGTCAGCTGTCTGCAGGAGGAACGAGCTTCTCTCCGTCCGTTTATTAACTTTGCATCTGTGCAGATATGTGTGTAAACCGTGCATACGAACATTATATAAGCAACGAGTGGGATTCATCAATTTGTACTAATTCACGCCCAACACCAAGGGGGGTGAAAAGAAAAGGAGACTGAACACTGTCAACCCAATGAAAGACGATCAAGAAAGACAACTGAATGAATTTGCTTTTGTCAGAACTGATATAAAAAGACCTTGAAAAGGCGATCCATGTTTTTATTTCCTCGCGGTGAGACGACTGCACCTCTCTCTTCTCTCTTCTCTCTTCTCTCTTCTCTCTCTTCTCAGTAAGGAAGCCGTCTCTCGCCTCCAGCTGCTACAAAATACAAAATTTAACCGATTCTAAGAGACGAGACATCACAGCTGTTCCTGCCTCTCACTGGCTGCCTGTAGGTTTCTTGATAAAGGTGCAAGCTAAAAAAAAAGAACTATATGTACACTTGCACTATGTTTCACTTGCACCTTTTAAGTTGGGCATTTATGCAGTAAATTCGTTTTTCTGAACTATAGAAACTCTTTTTGTCCTAGCCTTCTATTTGCTGCACTTCACATCTTGTAGTCCCTCATGAGCCTGAGCGCAAAATCAGTATCATCTCTTAAGTCGCTTCTTAAAACCTACTTTTATGTAAAGGCCTCCTCTTATTGTCTATTTTATTCTATTTTTATTGTTTTTTGTTCGTTGTATTCCTATTACATGTTGTTTTCTATCATATGATGTTTTATTGACTTTTTAAATTCTATTTCTATTCTCTATGCTGTTAAAGCACTTTTTAACTTGGTTTTGAAAAGTGCTATGGTATATAAATCAAGTTTATTATTATTATTATTATTATTTTTAATTAAAAATGCATAGGCTACAATAGTTAAGACTACAAATACATAGTATACCATGAATAATTTTGTTAGGCAGCATTTAAACTCACTGATTTATAATATCTATAATCATTAAATCCCAATCATTTTATATTTATATTTATGGGTGTGGAAAATCGGGGTGTCATCAATTAAGGATGACAGTGCAATCATTTTTTCGATTTATCATTACTGCCTATACTCTTTATGTTGTGCATTATTTTTGGAAGACATTTTTTCTAATCATTTGTATGAAAATCTTGAAATCATGAAACTGTTAACAGGTTCTGTCAGTAAATTAATAAAATTGTTGCTTCATCGCTCTTTGTAATAAATAGCAACAGTGAAAAATATATTGTAACACACACACACACACACACACACACACACACACACACACACACGGGTACACTGCTGAGTCCATCAGCTTGGTTGTATTACATTATTATGCAGTTGTGTTTTTTAGTTGCATTTCCATGAGCAGAGGACTGTGTTTCTTTATTCATCATAAAAATTTTAATAGAATCTTTTATAACCAGATGTGAGCGATCTGCTCTGGTGTTTTCCCTCGATGTGTCAGTCTGTAGACAGAAGTGAACAGAAGATTTCACAAAAAAAAAGTCAGTAAAACATTTCAGCTGGAAGAGTCTCTCTATTAGAAACATCCGACACACAGCTGATGTCCCATGTTGTTTGGTGGTTGTGTTGTTTGTGTCAGTTTTTATTTATTTATTTTTTTTATTATTTTTTTTAAACCTCACCATTATTATATTTACAAGAAGTTAACACAATTACAGAATGTAGAAGAACGACTTTAGCTTCACTGATATCTCTACCTACAATACAGACAGTCATGGAATCATTTTTTTTAAACCATCTCTTTATTTCCAGGTAATGACATGATACATTTCACCAAGTAGTGCACAAAATGATAAAATAGAAAAATAGAAATAGAAAGAAAATGGAAATAGAAAATAGAACTGCCTTTTCTCCCCGTACGCTGATGACATCACTCTCTACCGGCCTCAGGAGGCGCGCCCACTCCCCAGGGCATGCTGGGTAAATAGTGAGCCAGCCACTCCCCCCAGCTGCTCCTCTGATCTGCCCCCTCTTCCCCCGCTCCTCCTCCCCTTCCCCCTCCCGCCACCTCCCACCCCCCCACCACCCAGTCCAGCTCCTCCCTCCCTCCCTCCGCCTCCTCTCTCTCCTCCCTCAGAATCACACTGTAGCGCTTCCTGGAAACTCCTCCTCCTCCTCCTCCTCTTCCTCCTCCTCTCACCCCTCCTCCTCCAGCTGCCCCTCCCTCCCCTCCCCTTCTCCCCCTCTCCTCTGCTGAGACCCGACACTCCTCCATCACATCCCTCCATCCCTCTATCTCTTCCTGTCGGCTGAACAGACGGTACAGCGTCTTCCTGTACACTCCTCTCTCATCCCTCCCTCCTTCTCCCTCACCTCCTCCTTCCTCCCCTTCTCCCTCCCTCCCCCCTCTCTCCCCCCCTTCCTCCCTGTTCTTGTCCGTCATCGCTCCCGTTCCCGTTCCCGCTGGCCTCAGCGGGATGAGGCGTCTCTCTCCTTCCCCTCCTTCCTCCCTTCCTCCTTCTCCTCTCTCTCCTCCTCTCCTCCCCTCCTTCGTCTCTCCTCCCTCTGTAGAGATGAACAGAACGGAGCGATAGAGCGCCATCACCCCCCCTCCTCCTCCACCTCCTCCCCCCACCACCTCCTGCTCTTTCTTCATGCTCACCAGCCTCACTCCCTCCCTCCCTCCTCCTCCTCCTCCTCTTCCTCCCCTCCTCCTCCCCCCCCTCAGCGGTCTGTAGACTCTCCTGTACCAGAGGATCAGCCTCACCAGCGTGGCGAGCGCGCACGCTCCCGCCGCCACGCCCAGCAGCACGCACCCGGCGAACAGCCAGAAGCAGAACGGCCCCGCCCCCCCGACGGCGGATTTAACGCGCCGCCGACTGCCGCCGGGTTCGTAGGTCGCCGGCGGCGGGACGGGCGCCGGGGTTACCGTGGCGCCGGTTGTCGTGGCAACCTGGGTGGTTGTTCTTGCGCTTATCGGAGCGGCGTTGGTCGTCCCGGCGGGTTCCGCTGTAGCTCTTATGGTAGAAGTACTTTGTGTAGTAGCGGTAGTAGTACTACTAGTAGTAGTTTCAGCAGTAGGAGTAGCGGGATCGGTCGGAGCCCAGGTGCCCGACCACGACCACGACCTGTTGACCTCTGACCCGGAGGAATGCGACCACTCGACGAGCCTGGTGAAGCTGTGGTACCAGGACCATGTGACCACAGTGGGGGGTTCAGAGTATGACTGTGGTACCAAGTCTGGAGGAGCCATTGTAGTGGGAGCAGTAGTACTTGGAGTAGTAGAAGTAATTGGAGCAGAAGTAGTGGGAGTAGTAGTACTTGGAGCAGTAGTTGGAGCATTAGTAGTACTTGGAGCAGTAGTTGGAGCATTAGTAGTACTTGGAGTAGTAGTAGTTGGAGGAGTGTCGGTAAACATCAGAGCGTCTCCGGCCGGTCCGGCTTCTGTTGCAGACGAACACAGATCCGACTCCTCTAACTCCATCACAGGTTTTCCCTTCAGCCGACCAGGAGAGTCACACACCTGGAACGGATCACAGCCGATACAAAATCAATCGATGGACCAATCACGAGGATGGAATCGCTTGTTGGTTGTTAAATTGTTGCAGGGTTGATACTTTTAGCTGCTGTGATGACACTGATTGTCCTGATGGGGGCGCTATAGCATTTCTAAACTTTGAAAGACTATAACTGCTTGTTTATTTGTTACATATTGATTCATGTTTTTTTTTTATGATTGATTATTGGTTCGTTTGCGGTTCCCTGGACTCACCACACTCTCTGCGTCCACCTCGATGTTCGGGCCGTCTCGAACGTAAACGTTGTAGTCGTATTCGTCGAGGTAACGGCGCAGGTAACCAAGGGAACAGGAGCAGGCCCAGGGATTGGCCGAGAGGAAGAGGTAGGGAACCTCCTCCTTCTGGCTGAACCAATCGTCCGGCATCACCTTTATCTGGGATTAGTGGTGAGGGGGGGGTGTCAAGAAATGAAAAGCAGGAAAAGAAGAGGAGAAAGGAAAAGATGGAGAGAAGAGAAATAACAGGGGAAAAGGAGAGAAGAGATGAGAAGAAAGTGCTTTCTTTTTTTTTTTGTTCCATTGTTTTCCACCATGTTGTTTCTTACGGAAGAGGATTAGGGCCACGTGAAAAATGTATTTGAGTTCTGAGTTTAAAGTCAGAATTCTGAGAAAAAAGTCAGAATTCTGACTTTAATCTCAAAATTCTGACTTTATTCTCAGACATTAAAGTCAGAATTCTGACTTTATTCTCAGAATTCTGACTTTAAACTCAGAATTCTAAAAAATAAAGTCAGAATACAGTCAGAATTCTGAGTTTAAAGTCAGAATTCTGACTTTAAACTCAGAACTCAAATAAATTTTTCACATGTGGCCCTAATCCTCTTCCGTAGTTTCTGCTGTCATTTAGATTCAGGGAAAAACTTCAGTTGGGTGTTTGTCATCTGATTTGGTTCCTTTGTTTATTTCCTTTGTTCTTAAACTAAACTAAGCGATGCTACGCTACGCTAAGCTAAGCTAAACCTAACTAAATTAAACTTATTTAAACTAAGCTAAGCTAAGTGAAACTAAGCTAAAATCCAAAGAGTCAAGTGTGTGTGAGTGTGTGTTCCCAGAATCCAACTGAGAAGTGTATTCAAGAGCATGTGGCAGGTTTTCAGCCCTGTGCTAGATATGGCTAACATGCAGTGTGTGTGTGTGTGTGTGTGTGTGTGTGTGTGTGTGTCCTCCTACCTTGTTGTACTCGATGAAGAGGGTCTCTATGGCAGGAAGGGGGTGGAGCATGAGGTGAGGAAGCACTCTGATATGATTGGACGACAGGTCCAGGATCTAGAACGCAGGAGAGCCAATGAGAAGGGAGCAAATCAGCAGTTTGGGGTTCTTCAGGAGAAAAAGAATCTGTTGTGTTTCCTAGTTTGCATCCTCAGCCCCTAACATGGTACCTAACTTTTATGTGTCCTTGCCTCCTAACATGCCACCTTCCTAGCATGCGTCCTCACCTCCTAGCGTGCGTCCTCACCTTCCTAGCCTGCATTCTCACCTCCTAGCCTGCGTTCTCACCTCCTAGCATGCGTCCTCACCTTCCTAGCATCCGTCCTCACCTCCTAGCATGCGTCCTCACCTTCCTAGCTTGTGTCCTCACCTTCCTAGCATCTGTCCTCACCTCCTAGCATGCGTCCTCACCTTCCTAGCTTGCGTCCTCACCTTCCTAGCATCCGTCCTCACCTCCTAGCATGCGTCCTCACCTTCCTAGCATCTGTCCTCACCTCCTAGCATGCGTCCTCACCTCCTAGCGTGCATCCTCACCTTCCTAGCATGCGTCCTCACCTCCTAGCATGCGTCCTCACCTTCCTAGCATGCGTCCTCACCTTCCTAGCTTGCGTCCTCACCTCCTAGCATCCGTCCTCACCTCCTAGCATGCGTCCTCACCTTCCTAGCATGCGTCCTCACCTTCCTAGCTTGCGTCCTCACCTCCTAGCATCCGTCCTCACCTCCTAGCATGCGTCCTAACCTCTAGCTTGCCGAGTCTGGAGGAGGTGTGTTCATCAGGTTTTCCTAGTACGCATCCTAAACTCCTCACATGCCACCTTCCTAGCATGCGTCCTCACCTCCTAGCATGCGTCCTCACCTTCCTAGCATCTGTCCTCACCTCCTAGCATCCGTCCTCACCTTCCTAGCTTGTGTCCTCACCTCCTAGCATGCGTCCTCACCTCCTAGCGTGCGTCCTCACCTTCCTAGCATGCGTCCTCACCTTCCTAGCATCCGTCCTCACCTCCTAGCATGCGTCCTCACCTTCCTAGCATCCGTCCTCACCTTCCTAGCATCCGTCCTCACCTTCCTAGCATGCGTCCTCACCTCCTAGCTTGCGTCCTCACCTCCTAGCGTGCGTCCTCACCTTCCTAGCTTGCGTCCTCACCTCCTAGCATGCGTCCTCACCTTCCTAGCATGCGTCCTCACCTTCCTAGCATCCGTCCTCACCTCCTAGCATGCGTCCTCACCTTCCTAGCATCCGTCCTCACCTTCCTAGCATGCGTCCTCACCTCCTAGCTTGCGTCCTCACCTCCTAGCTTGTGTCCTCACCTCCTAGCTTGCGTCCTCACCTCCTAGCGTCCTCACCTCCTAGCTTGCGTCCTCACCTCCTAGCTTGCGTCCTCACCTCCTAGCTTGCGTCCTCACCTCCAGCCTGCTGAGTCCGGAGAAGCTGTGGTCGCTCAGAGCGGTGATGGCGTTGTTGCTCAGGTGGAGCTCGGTCAGAGCCGGACAGGCGGAGAAGGATCCGTCAGGGAGCGAAGTCAGGCGGTTCGACCCCAGCCTGAGAACCCCGAGGCTGGGCAGGACCGGAGCGCCGCCGGGGGTCAGCTCTGGAACCTGGAGGGGGGGGGGGGGGTATCATGTATTATTATTTATTATTATAAAACCCACCTGTTCACCAAGGCCTATGGCCTCTAGTCAACTCTCTCATCCCCGGCAACTATTGCTATTATTATTTTCGGTAATTTGTCTGCTTCACTGTGTAAAGCGTCCTTGGGTTTCTTGAAAGGCGCTATATAAATCTAAGTTATTATTATTATTATTATCATTATTATTATTAATATTATGATATGTTATATAATAATACTACCATTACTCATTGTTATAATACTTATTATTTTAATACTGTTCTTGCTTTGGCAGTATTTTCTTATTTTATTTGTCTTCCAATTTGTAATATTCATCTGTTTATTTTACTCTCTGAATGCTCTTGCTTGAATTGATAGAGAGAGAGAGAGAGAGAGAGAGAGAGAGACTGTTTTCATTTTGTTACAGTAGATCAGTAAATATTACACACACATCTCAACTTGCTTTTCCTTGTGTGCATTTTATTAATTCATTTTATATTAATTTATATTGTATTAGCGCAGTGCAGACAAGTGTAATATGATTTTGTCATTCTAATAAATACATTCTGATTCTTCTGCAGTACAATATTATATTACACTGAGAGACAGACAGACAGACAGGCAGGCAGGCAGGCAGACAGGCACCTTGTTGTCGGTGAGGTCGATCTCATAGATCTCTGTGAAGATCTGGTAGGATGACCAGGACAGACTGGAGAACAGGTTTTGGGGAAACAGCAGTACCTAGAGAGAGAGACCATCAGAAAGAGAGACCGACACAAAGAGAGAGAGACACAAAGAGAGACAGACAGAGAGAGAGAGAGACAGGAGGTGTAAACGGAAGAATCGGAAAAGATTTTAATATTCTAGTCCGGATTTGCGGTAAACCTGCAGCGTCTTCTCAGTCCAAACCAGGAACTAAACTGAGACGCTGTGGATTCTCCGTTTGTCCACACAGGACAAACCAGGGGGTTTCTGGGTAATGAAGTCCTCAACGTTCGAACAGTTTCCTCTTGCTGCCACTTGGGGCCAAAGTACGAAGTCGCCTACTGCAGCTTTAATGACGATTTTGCAAATTGTTTTGGCATTTATTGTTAAATCGGTTTGTATTATGACATGAAAAATTAGCTAATGAAGCAAAAACGTTACTTTGTCCAGTACATGTAATCTACATGTTACATGTTATCTACATGATATACTGATAAATTGCTGGTGTGTGTGTGTGTGTGTGTGTGTGTGTGTAACCTTGGTCGTGGGTTCGAGTCCCACCGGTATGTCGCTGAACCCGGCCGCTGTGCAGTTCTGCCGAGGACGGTGGTCCTTGTCTCTGTCGCTGTGGCAACCGGCCACCGCCGTCGCCACGGTGACCTGAGGCAGGAGGAAGAGGAGGAGGAAGGGCTGCATGCTGTAAATCCCTCTGTTGCTCTCTGTCTCTCTCTCTCTGTCTCTCCCTCTCTCTGTCTCTGTCTTCTCTCTCTCTCTCTGTCTCTCTCTCTGTGTCTCTCTCTGTCTCTCTGTCTGTCTCTCTCTCTCTGACTGTCTGTCTCTCTCTCTGTCTGACTGCCTGCCTGTTCAAGAATAAGAGAAATATGAGAGAGACAGGACACCAGGAAGTGTCTACTGTGTGTGTGTGTGTGTGTGTGTGTGTGTGTGTGTGTGTGTGTGTGTGTTCTATAGTTTGATTGACAGTTGTTGAGGCAGGATGTGTGATATGATACTGAGGATGTCTGTCTGTCTGTTGATATCACACACACACACACACACACAGTGACCAGCGATTCTATGTCACCGGTTTTCGTTAAAATGTTTCAAATTTTATCTCCTTTTATATTTGACTGTTCTGTCCTGTAAAGCAGGAAGAAAGAAAATAGATTATGTTCAAGTTTCCAAGGAACTGCAACTACTACTAATACTGCTGCTAATACTATTACAGTTTTCCTCAGTGGTTTTGGTTCATTTCTCAGATCAGAATTGAAATTCTCAAAAGTACTTGTTCAGCCTCCACATCATCTAGTCACTTGTGCACATCATAAAAGCAGTTTCTCATTCTTTTGGACAAATTGCAAATGCTTTGGCACATTCATGCAAATGGTTATGTACAACTGTCTGCTGTTTCCTACATTATCAATTGCTTCTGTCATGTTGATCAAAATGTATTATACTGGTTCTCTGTTGAATAGTCTTACTCCCCAAAACATCTAGGCATTAGTTCATTGCATAAGTCATTACATGCAAAATGGTTGAACCAGTTGTCATAATCTGTCAAGCATATTTTCTATACATTTCTATTAAGACTTTTTTTTGTAAATGTGTCCTGAATTGATGAATTGCTCTCAGGTGAATCTTGACTTTCACTAATGAAGGGGAATGTGTGAAGCGTTCGATCGACCAATGATCAACCAGTTTTCAGAGGTGCATCTCCTGAACCTCCAGTTACCAAGCATACTTTATATAGACAGAGCACAACACAGGGTTACGATGTCTGACAATGGAAGAACAAGGAAACTGTAATTCCCCACACAGTGCTGCATGTGCAGTTCTGCCTGAGGGGGTTTCCTGTATTTACATTTCTAATTTTGTATTTTTTTCCTTTGCGCTATGCGGTGCTGTAAAACAGTCTTGTCTTTTTCTTTTCTGTATGTGTGACTTTGTACTGTTGATACATGCCATACAGAAAGAGTGCAGCCTTGTGCATTTTCAATCATTGTCATCAAAACCTTAGCCATAGTTTACATCAGAAAATACTGGTAACCCTTTATTTTACAGTCCACTAATTACCTGGTATTTACCACGAAACTAGATGGTAACAAAATATAGTTATTAGGAAAGTACCAAAAGAACTGGCTAGTAAGTACTAAGTTATTTCCTAGTAAGTACATGGAAACCTACCAGGAAACTAGAAAAATATGGTTATTAAGAAAGTACCCAAATAAATGGTTAGTAAGTACTTAGTTATTACCCAGTAGGTACATATTACTTCCTAGGAAACACCACAGTATGTACATGGAAATACCATAAGTTTCATTGTTCTCTCAATACATTGGTGAGTTCCAGTTTCTTACCTTTATATACCATTTACTGCCAATCCGAAAGTATCCTGTTGTTGCTTGATGTGTCATAGGTGCTTATGTAATGTTTCCAGGAATCAGTCATATCAAAGTTCCATGCTCTTAGATGGTTTGATTTGATGAACTATCAAAGTACCATGTTCTTACAGAGTACGCTGTTATATTGACAACATGGCTAAGCATTTCGACTATCTTGTTTGTGTTCATTGACATAAATATTTACTTCTGAGAGATAAACTAAGGATTTTGAGCAAGTTACGAGCTTTTGCAGGTAAACCATTGTGTGGAGCTGTTTGTATGAATTGTTTTGAGAAATGGACTTACTGTTTTACAAAATGTTAAGGATGATTCGAGAAATGTACCAATGCGACTGAGAAAAACTGTAATACCACTACTACTACTACTACTGTGTTCAGACCAGTTCAGAACACATGAAGAAACCAGGGCTGTAGTCGAGACCGCCTTGGTCGAGTCCAAGTCCAGATCGAGTCACTGGTGAATCGAGTCCGATTCAAGACCAAGACCGCAAAACTACGAGTCCAATTCGAGACCAATTCCATAGCAACGTGTTATCCAAGGCTACCATTGTATTTATTGACTAAAATAGCATATTTTTGTTTATTGCCTAAAATAGAAGGGAGGTTTCTCTCTTTCCGTTTTTTCCTCCTGAGCAGGAGTAACGTTACATATGGACATGGTGAGGTTTTTTTATTTATTTTTTTTAATCAGAACGAAGTCGTTGGTTGGGTAGTTGCATTTCACCAATCAGCAGTCACTAAACCTTTCAGTGGGCGCATAACTTTATCAACTGTGAAAATTGTATCTTTCGCTGCTGGTCACTTTCTTAGAAGAGATTATAATTATAAAAACAATAATATTATGTAACGTTAATTCATCCGAGACCGATTCAAGTCCGAGTCCGAGACGAGACCCGAGACCGTCAAAAACCGGTGCTACAGCCCTAGAAGAAACAGCTGAAGATGAGCATCAGTCCAGACTTCCTTTTGTTCTGCTCGGCTTTCAGAGCAAGAGGAACCTGCATCCGTCTCCTTCTACCCACAATCCTTTGCGTTTTGGGGTGGTTTCCTGAAGTCGCACCTCAGTTCTCTTGTTGGAGGACTGAGACTCTCGGTGCCGTTCAGACCAGAGTTCAAAGGTCAATTGTTCCCACCTGGACAAAACCAACTGAAGGAGGAAAATAAACCAGAACCAATCAGAACATGATGGAGGGAACTGAAGAACTCTCTCTCTGTCACACACACACACACACACACACACACACACACATAGACACACACACACACACACACACACAGTGAAAGATAAGCCGAGTCGTGGGTTTGTTCTTTTTGACAGGTTTATTGCCATCATGTTGTCTCCAGGTAGAGCCTGAGATTGGGTCCTGATACAACAACAACAACAACAACAACAACAACAACAGATAGAACAACCCAATGCAGCCGTGGACACACAGACATTAAAACAAAGAAAAGTAAAACAGAAGCAGGGGGGCGTGGCCAAGAGGCGGGGTCATCCCACTGGGCGCTGGTTCCACCTCACTGTGGTTTATCATTGTCCTCCAGAGTGCTAACTTCATGTTGCTATGGTAACCGCTGTGTTCCAAAAATGCGGACCCCAAGTTATTATGGTTCCTAGTCGCTATGGTAACCGGCGTGTCCAGGTTGAGTTTTTATTCCACAAAAACATCCGACGACTCAACCTCGGAATCCTCTGCCCAGATTCTGAGATTCTGATTGGAGCAGAGGTCGGGGAAGGGGGGTGGGGGGGGGGGGGGCAGTCTGGAGCGAGAGAGAGCCAACCAGAGGAGAGTTCTAGAAGTCCTGGAATCCTGCAGAATCTGGTTGCCGTGGCAGTGGCAGTGACACCCCCCCCCCCCCCCCCCCCCCCCTTCCCTCTTCAAACCTCCAAAACAACAAAACTAAACAGATGATTAAAACCCAGGAAAAAAATAAAAGTGAACTTAAGTTTAGATATACTTCTTAATTAACCCAGAAACACCTGTAATGACACACACACACACACACACACAGTCTCACTTTCATGTACTCACACACACATGAACACACACAAGCAGTTAGCATGAGGGCAAACGAAGCTCCTTTTAGCAGCATCAATACAGAGGGAGGGCGGGGGGGCAAACAGCAGAGCAGAGTATTAATGATACTTATAACTGTTATAATAATAATAATAATGATGACGTAACGACATCACAAAGCAAAGATAGGACATGTAGGCGGGGTTAGAATACTCAAACAGGAAGCAGATGAATACACTAAAAAAAAACAGCCAATCAAAGGCACAAGCTGGAAGTAAAAAATAAAAATAAAAATCAGGGAAATTAAAAACCAGACACAAACAGGAAACATCATTTCCCATAAAGCCCGGCGGCGGCAGCGAATTCTCAAGATTGTCCCGTGATTGGTCGATTCCAGAGAGAGCAGAGCAGGGACATTTTATTTCCCGCCTCACGCTTCACGCTTCTCTGCCGTCCAATCAGAATCACTTCCTGTGTTTTGTCGTTATCGTTATCGTCGTCCGGGCGACTCCCTCCCTGACTGGGCGTGCGGCTGGAGGGAGCGCTCCCATTGGTTGGTTTTCGCCTTTGAATGAAAAAGTCTAACGTCACGGAGCCCGAAGAGACTCCACTCGTCATTTCCCACAATCCCTTGCTCCGTCCGGGGCAGGGTTTGGGAACCCTCTATCTAAGAGTTGTGCCACTTGCTCCCAACACTTCCTGATCGAATACCTAATAATCCCATGTTGCCAGGCAACACGTATAACTCCAGGCAGTAAACAGAGGTTTGGCTAACATCGCTTAGCAACTAAGTAAAAACTAACGGTGCGTTCCGTTTGAAGTCGGAAATTCCCGGCCGGTCGGTCGCAATTACGACCTCCAAAGGTTCTGCGAACGTAAAAACTGTTCTCCGTTTAATCGCTAACGCTATATCAACCGTTTCTGTCAACTTTAGCTAGCTAGCGAGCTAGCGGAGAACGTTAGCACCTGAGTGTCGATGTTTAACCGTTTTCCACACAGCTGTTTGACAGATTTAAGGTCAGGTGATGCCGATGTGTATTTTGAGCATTATAAATAGTAATGCTGTGTAGCGTTTACAGTGTTTACGTCACAAACCTCTGCGCATTTCTTTTGATTTTTTCCGGCCAGAACCTTCGACTTTCCGACTTCTCCGGAAGGCCGCGTCGATCCCCGGACGCTTGAGCTAGTTCCCGATCCGTCCTCAGTCGCCACGACCGGGGCGGACGTGAGGCTCTGGGCCGGTCGGTCTCGTAGTGTCGGATCCTAAATCTCTCCATCCTCCTGTCTTCCTTTCTTTTCTTTCATCTGTCAGTTTCATAGAATACATCGTAGAGTCCGTTCCTACTTGAAAAAACGAAGCTTATTTGTGTGTCTCGGATTTCTTTTCGGTGTCTCACCCTTTTATCTTTTCTCTCTCCCTTCTCCGTGTTCTCTCCCTCTCTGATCTCCCGTTCTCACTGCGTTTCCCATAGATCCTCGCTTGCGTGTTCCTACATCTCCCATGATTCATCACACTTCCACGTTCCTACATTTCCCATGACTCCTTAAAAATTGCGTCTTTTTTCCATCCCCGTGGTCGGTATTCCTGCATCTCCCATGATGCACCGCGCATCCTCACTTCCTACATTTCCCACGATTCAAAAGTAAAACAAACAGCGTATCTTCTTCTCAGTAAACTCACCCTGGTCACATGACGAGGGGCGGGAAGCATTTCATGTCATAGCCTATTAAAATAGAGTCATCTTCATAAAAAACGTCAGCAACTGTCATGACCTCAAAATACACTTCAAATATACACACAAAACAGTCAAAAAGATTATAATTCATATCCCCATAAAGTGAAGTGTGTGTGTTTTCAAGTCCATACACTGATCTCTCTCTCTCTGGTAAAGCCTGTCCATAGTTTGTCTTCTTCTTCTTCTCCATATCTATGTTCTCTTGTCTCTCTTCCACCTCCTCTTTCTCTCTTCTAGTCTGCTTCTCCTCCTCAACACAGAGGTAGAACTTCCATGTCTTCCAATGATGTCAAGTCAGTCAGTCAGTCAGTCAGTCAGTCAGTCAGGATAATCAGCCAGCAAACCGGTCAATGATGCTATGTACGCGTCAGTATCAAGTCTCTTTGACCTGTCTCTCTCTCTCTCTCTCTCTCTCTCTGTCTATTTACATGAGTGTCTGTCTGCTCTCTGGTCTCCCAGACACCAGGAGGCGACAGAACAGCTTTCTTTGGCTTGTAGTAGTCAGCTAGCTAGGCTAGGCTAGGCTAGGCTAGGCTAATACCGTCACCTGTGCTAAACCTGGGCTTGTGTGGCACTTAACCTTATAAAACAAGCTAACTCAGGCTAGCACGGCAGGCTTCATCAGCTAACCGGTCCCTGCTCAGGCTAACTCGGGCTAACTGGCTAGCCCAAGCTAACAGAGACTATTTCAGCCTAAAACAGGCTAGGTAGCCGGCTGGGCTAACTTTAGCTAAAATAGTGAGCTGAAGCTGAAGTCAGTTTAGGTGTAAAAACCCAGTAAACCCCCTGTGTACTTCACCTTCAAGTGAAACCAGCCCATAATAATCACAAACAGCTTCAACTTCAGCTAACAGTAGCTAGCTCACGAGCTAACATGGTTGCGAGCTAGCTAGCTAGGCAAGTAGACTAGTTTTAAGGCACCTAGTTATCACCATGTGATCAAAACCAGAACATCAGTGATCAATAAAATCGGTAATCAATTAAACAAAATTGTCATACAATATAAATCCTGTTATTGTCATACAATATAAATCCTGTTTAACAGACTGACAAACGGAGAGCAAAACAGAATCTGTTAGCTATATCCCAAATCCCATCGCTATGGTTACACAAAAACTAACCCGTGCTAACATGTGAGAGTTATGAGCAAGCCAGCACACACACACACACACACACACACACACACGCACACACACACACACACACACACGCACACGCACACACGCACACACACACACGCACACACACACACACACACACGCACACAGCAGGATTGAAGATACAGCATGTGAAGTTATTTGGCGTTGTGTGTGACACCGAACGGGCCGACTCATTATTGGTTGTGCGTTAAGCAAAAGTGCTGAAACACACACACACACTCACACGCGCGCGCACACACACACACATACACACACATATACACACACACACACACACACACATACACACACATATACACACACACACACATACACACACACAGCCTAATCTCCAACTACAGCATCTGTAACCGCCCTGTGTCCTCGCTGCAGCCTCTCTGTGACACAGTCTCCAGCCAATCAGAACCCTCCGTGTGACAGAGGCCCGGGGTCAGGAGTTCAGGGCTCAGAGGTCAAAGGTCAGCCTGTGAGGTTTCAGACGGGGGTTTCCTTGTTATTGTTGTTGTTGTTGTTTTTGAGGTCCGGGGCGCTGAACTGGCGTCTCATCCTGGGCGGGGTGGTGAAGCCCCACCCACCCGGCTGTGGCCCCGCCCCCAGCAGCATGTCACCGGGGGGCGGGGCCCCGGAGCGCGGCAGGCTGTGGTAGTTTGGATGAGGTCCTGGCTGGAATGGTGCATTGTGGGGGTTGTAGTAGGGGTGGTGATGGTACTGATGGTGCTGATTATAATGGAAGCCTCCGTCTCTGTCTCTCCCCCCTCCCCCTCCCCCTCCTCCCCCTCCTCTTCCTCCTCTCCCTCCCTCCCCTCCTCCTCCTCCTCTCTCCCCCCCCGGCCCGGGCGACACCCCCCTCCTGTATCTCGGTCGCCCCTGGTGACCGCCTCCGTGGTTGCCGTTGCCTTGATGCTGGCCGTTGCCGTGGTGATTGTTGCCGTGGGTGGAGCTGTCCAGGGAGTTGCGCCGGTAGCGCCGCTGCTGGTGTTGGTTGCCGCCCTGGTGGTGGTAGTTGCCCTGGTTGCCCTGGTTGCCCTGGTTACGCTGCTGCCAGCCGCGGTGCGGGCTGGGCGTGCGCATGCGGGGGGGCGGAGCCTGGAACGGGAGGGGGAGGAGGGGCGGAGACTGGCCCTGAGGAGGAAGAGCGAGAGGAAGAGGAAACGGAGGAGGAGGCGACGGAGAGCTTTTACCCTCCACCCCTCCCCCCTCCTCCCTCTGCTCGCCCCCCTCCACCCCTCCCTCCCCCAGCCCCAGGCCCAGCAGGGCGGCGCTGGCCGGTCCCCATGACAACCGGTGGGCGGGGTTACTCTTAAAGGGGAACTTGAGTTTGCAGTCCTGAGGCGGGATGAAGCGTCCGGTGCCGGGCAGGTGGACGGGAACCAGCGGGGTGTTGGGACCTGCGGGGGGGCGGAGTTAAAGGACGGACACGTCAGACGGACCCCAGCTTCCTTTTACTGTTTCATCTTTACAGCTCGGCTGCATAATTAATACAAAAAAATAAAAATAAAAAAAACTTAATGAACTACCTCAATTGCAAAATTCCATGAGGCCACAATCGTCAAAATGCGAACATGACTAACATGATGTCACCTTCTATAGAGTACAACACAGGTGGTGACATCATCACCTAGCACCGAAGAGCAGCCAATAGCAGATGGCCATTTCAGCAGCATGTTTTCTGCCTTCGGATGTCTGATGTGGTTTTGGGGTTCAGTTCCTCTTTAACAGCCTGTGAGCTCCGTCTAGAAAGATAAGAGCTGATTCCTGTCTAGTTGGTGGCCCAAAATCCTGAGGTGTGATTGGCTGATGGCCATGTTAGAGGCGGGACCATCAGGCTAGTGCGTGTTTTTATTTTATTTTCTAAATCTACGCTCCTGTGTTGCAAGAAACAAACCAGGGAACTTTAACTTAAACGCAGCTGATGTTACAGCCTGCGAGAAAAAAAACAGTTTTTTCTAGCAAATGTCTCATTTTTTTTTCACAAATTTCTGACTTTGATCTCAGAAATTCCGTTTTTTTCTAGCAAATTTCTGAGTTAAATCTCAGAAATTCAGAGTATTTTCTAGCCGATTTCATTTTTTTTTCTCACAAATTAAATTTTTTTCTTCTCACAAATTTCATATTTTTCTCACAAATTTCTGACTTTGATCTCAGAAATTCTGACGGTTTTTTTGGCAAATTTCTGACTTAAATCTCAGAAATTCAGTGTTTTTTTCTCAGAAATTTCAGTTTTTTTCTTGCAAATTTTTGACTTAAATCTAAAAATTTCAGTGTTTTTTTTTCACAAATTTCTTACTTTCATCGCATAAATTCTGTATTTTTTCTCACAAATTTCAGATTTTTTTTCTTGCAAATTTTTGACTTAAATCTAAAAATTTCAGTGTTTTTTTTCTCACAAATTTCTTACTTTCATCGCATAAATTCTGTGTTTTTTCTCACAAATTTCAGATTTTTTTTCTTACAAATTGTTGACTTAAATCTAAAAAAATCTCTCTAAGAAAATTACCCCCTTCCCTCTGACTGTGGTAAAAAAAAGTCACCTACAGTGGCCCTAACACTGGATTGTGTATTTCTGTAGGTTTCTCCTGTAGTGTTGATGGTTCTGGACTGTGTGTTCACCTGGGTTTTGTCCTCTCAGCTTCTTGGTGATGTTCTGCTGCTGCAGGTTCAGGATCCTCTGCTGTTCCTGCTTCAGCCAGCGGAGGCGTCCTCTCCTGAAGGCCGGGTCCTCCTCCATCAGCCGGGTCACTCTGGTCTCCGGTGGGCCGCAATTTTCCCCGTCCCCGTCCCCGTCCCCGTCCCCGTCCCCGTCTCCGTCCCCGTCCCGCTGGGGAGACTCGCCCTCTCTGTCGTTCATGTCGTCGTCCTGGAAACAGCCGGCCAATCAGAACAGATTTACGCAAAAGTGAAGGCGATGTTCACTCAGTGGCAGAATGACAGTCAGCTGATCAACCAGGGACATGGTGTGTGTGTGTGTGTGTGTGTGTGTGTGTGTGTGTGTGTGTGTGTATACCTGTACAGGGATGATACTCTCCATCTTGACCATTCTGTCTCTCAGAGCTTTGATCTCCTCGTCCTTCATGTTGTTCTGTTGCTTCACTTCCTGGAATAACAAGTGTTTTTCATGTAAATTTTTATATATATATTATCTTTTTTTTTTTTTTTTTTAATGATAAAACACACCCATCTTGACTGGAAAATTACTTTAAATGACTCCTTTGTTTTCACTGGCCAAGTTTACATGCATGTCAAAAAAATGCGATTAAAATAGAATAGAATAAATAGAATCTTGAGACAAACTCCCGAATCAACATAACCGGTCCATGTTTCTATTGTTTACTACCATACTGGATAGATGGCTTAACTACACTTTATTTTGTTTAGTTTATCCTCTAGACCCTCATCTCACTAAGCTACACATAATCCTCTTATTTTATTTTATGTTATGTTATTTTTAATTTTTACTTTTTTCCTATTGTTTCTTATATTTTCTTTCACCTTGTACAGGTATCTGTGTTGGTATGTGAGTGAAATGTGTTGTTTTTTTTAATTTGTTGGAAAAACCAATAAAAGTTCAAGTAAAAAAAAAAAAAGAAAAAGTGATTATAATGGGACACCGGATTTTATGTAGGACCGGGGTGGGGGGGGGGGGTTGTAAAAAAACAAAAAAAACATGAGTCCTTAATGTAGGCTATATTGTATTTCATTGTACCTGTTAAATGAATAAATACATTTATGAAAAAAAAAAATAATGTGACACCGACCTGTAAGATGTCAGTCAGTTTGTCGATGTGAGCCTTCAGGTCGTACACGCCTCCTTTCTCTCCCCCCTCTCCCCCCTCTCCTCCTCCTCCTCCCCTCCTCCTCCTCCCCCCCCTCCTCGGCGGGGGGCTCCTCTCCTCCCCGATGCCCACGGTGTCCCAGACGTCCTGGGCCACGGCCCTCCAGCTGTCCCGCTCCCCCGGGTCTTTCTTGGCGTACATCCTGCACAGCTCCTTCATCTTGACGATGGACAGAGCCTCGATCTCCTGACGGGAGTGACGGAAGTCTCCCAGCGCCACCTGGGGGGGGGGGGGGGGGGGGGGGGGGAGAGAGAGAGAGAGAGAGGGGGGGGGGCTTTACAACTAGAAACACTCTGAATAATAGAAATGCTGCTGATGGTATTAATAAACTAAATGATGGAGCAAAGTTTATGAAGTTCTCACATGGCAGCTGACAAGTCATCTGAAATACGTGACATCACAATAATATCTTGTTTAAAAGGTAAAAACATCATGACATGAAAAAGAAAAAATACTCGTCACATAACAGATTATCAAAACATTGTGGGATGAAAGGACAGGAGAGAGGGGTGACTTTCTAAGAAAAAACTTAGAAATTTGTGAGAAAAATTTCTGACTTAAATCTCAGAAATTCAGAGTATTTTCTAGCCGATTTCATTTTTTTTTCTCACAAATTTCATTTTTTTTCACAAATTTCAGAGTCTTTTTCTCACAAATTCTGAGGGTTTTTTGGCAAATTTCTGACTTAAATCTCAGAATTCAGTGTTTTTTTCTCACAAATTTTGAGTTTTTTTCTTGCAAATTTTTGACTTAAATCTCAGAAATACTGCACATACTGACGGTGTGTGTGTGTGTGTGTGTGTGTGTGTGTGTGTGTGTGTGTGTGTGTGTGTCCCACCTCGTAGCAGATCTCCTTGACCGCCTGCATGCGCAGGTCTTCCATGGTGACTCGTTTGGGATCCTTGCTGATCCTCCTCCTCTGAGGGATCTGATAGACTCTGAGAGGCTCCCGCCGCTTCCCACTGCTGGGCAGACCACACCGCTTCACTATGGACTGCACCTGAGAGACAGACAGGTGAGAGACAGACAGGTGAGAGACAGACAGACCACACCGCTTCACTATGGACTGCACCTGAGAGACAGACAGGCAGACAGACAGGTGAGAGACAGACAGGTGAGAGACAGACAGACCACACCGCTTCACTATGGACTGCACCTGAGAGACAGACAGGCAGACAGACAGGTGAGAGACAGACAGACCACACCGCTTCACTATGGACTGCACCTGAGAGACAGACAGGCAGACAGACAGGTGAGAGACAGACAGACCACACCGCTTCACTATGGACTGCACCTGAGAGACAGACAGGCAGACAGACAGGTGAGAGACAGACAGACCACACCGCTTCACTATGGACTGCACCTGAGAGAGAGAGAGGGGAAGAGAAAGGGGAGACAGGTGGTCAGACAGACAGACAGACAGACAGGTGGTCAGACAGATAGGTGGTCAGACAGACAGACAGACAGGTGGTCAGACAGACAGGTGGTCAGACAGACAGACAGGTGGTCAGACAGACAGACAGATGGTCAGACAGACAGACAGGTGACAGGTGGTCAGACAGACAGGTGGTCAGACAGACAGGTACCTTGTTAGCAGGTAGTTTCTCTCTCAGAGAGGAGATCAGCCTCCAGCTCTCCTCACAGGAACGTTTGTCTGAGTCATCACCGCTGTCACTGTCTGCATACTGCACACACACACACACACACACACACACACACACACACACACACACACACACACACACGCACACACACACACACACACACACACCACGCACACACACGCACGCACGCACGCACGCACGCACGCACGCACGCACACACACACACACACACACACACACACACACACACACACACACACACACAGGTCTTAATGGGTTTCTCTGTTTTATTGTATGGATTGTATCTTGACTGTAAATCACCAAATCAACACAATACAAAGTACAATGGAGGAGCATGTTGTGCA